>NW_025091336.1:1048198-1055146 GCF_907166805.1 Alternaria atra
GCCGCTTAAGGTTGCTACGGGCGGCTTAAAGGTCGAGGCAAAGCAGGCAAATTTAGTGCTATATACGAAGTTATAACTATCTTTAAGTACGTACTCACCTTACTCGAAGCTCGTACGCGCTAATACGAGCAAGTTGATTTCAACTACACTAACGCGCTAGAGGACTACTTTAAAAATCAATAAGACGGCAAATTGGCTGCCGTTTCTGGCAGACGCTGAAGCAGAATTCGGATGCTGACATGCCGCCAAACCTCTCTATTGTACTCGGTGGCTTAGCGGCCCACGCGCTTCTCCGGATGACTACATTAAGACTAGCGCATCCACTAGTGTTTTGTCTGAAGCACAACCTTGTCCTTACACACTGGTTGTAAGCTTGCAATCTTCCCATTCCCTATTGGTATGTAAGGGTAATCCCTGTATCATTATGCCGAGCTTGTCCAGGCACATGATCATCTCTTGGGAGCAACAGTAACTCGATTGCGTACTTAAGACTGGCCGTGGCCACGAATCTAGGCTACAAAAGCGACTTGCATAATCAACAAACTGTTTCCTTATCCACAAGTCCGTTATTACATCAACTTTACTCCCTTGTGAGGCGCTGCTTTCTCTCACCACAGACAAGCGGGCTGGTAAATAGTTGTAATGGATTGCAGTCGCACGAAGACGCTGTCGAGGTCTATCTCAACTTCAGACAACAACTCGGAATATCAGACTGATGCGACAAGTACCGAGAGCGACGCTGGAAACGAGTCCCAGTCACAGCCAGGTGTGCTCAGCAATGATGGGATGTCTGAGGATGAATCTGTCCGTCCGCCAGAGTTTTATCGAGAGCATGCAAGCCGGGTCAACAACACAGAGATCCCCCAATTCTATGCGGACAGCACAATCCGGCAACTGAATAGTGTTGAGTTGCAATGGCGGCGGTAAGTCTCCATCCCCACCCCTATGCCTCTCGGTTACTACGCAGTCCTAAAGCGTGCGATGCTAAATGTTGCACAGATTTTGTAAAGTTATTCGAAAGCACCCGGTAAAGTTGATGGAGTCAATCTCACGTGGTGATATTTCAAGCTTTTTCGCGTGGAAGCTAGATCAAACGCGCGGAACAGATAAACGAAGACTCCGTGGAACCAAAAGTGCGTCTTCTCTTGATACGTACCGGAAGCTATTCCTTAGAGTGTACAGAAAGTTGGTAGGGAAGGACATGGATAGTGAGATGTCAAGAGGCACGCTTTCGGTCAGTCAAATTCTCGTTCTGTTTAACTAGGAACACTCCAGAAGAGCTAACATGATTGCAAGGTGACAAAGAAGTTGATCCAAGACTACGATTTGAGCCACACACCGAGAGAGAAACCTCCCATGGACGCACACGACGTGCTTGAGATCATACAAACAACACTCACGACTGTCGAGAAGATGTTCCAGGTAGGAAGGTACCGCATACAGACATGCTTCTTCCTTCAAGGGGGGTTCATCACCGCAAACCGACCAGACGCTCTCCTCAAGTTGCGCTATCGAGATATTAAGGTCAGCATAGATCGAGATCCAAACGGCGGTCCACACAACATCGTGTTAGAATGGACATATGAATTCACCAAATCCTTCCTAGGGCCCAAAGCAGCGTACGTATATCAACTTCTAATCAGCTTTAGTGAGCATACAGAGCGCGCTAACTTAACAGGAACACATTTATTATCCCGGAAATTATCTTCGATCCCTCTTTAATCCTGAGTCCTCATGTTTTCTTGCTTGGCTTGATGTTTGCTGACAAAGTTTTCTCGATCAGTGAGCTGACTCCGGAGAACCTATTTACGCTTGACATTCCACCCGGGTGCTACTCACTCGAGGTGCCTATCAGAGAAGAAGTAGCTGACCTCTGCGTCTTTCGTCGATACAAGCAAACAGCAACAGAACGCACAATAAGTAGCGAACGACTGCCGTACCATACTCTCAAAAAGCACATGCAGGATGTCGGTGAAATCACAGGGTTCAAAGACGTGGCGAGACCGTACTGTCTCCGATATGGATCAGCCAATGCTTTCGATAAGGACGGTACGTAATGAGCAAAAGCAAAAGTCGCGAGCAGAAAAGGACTGACCTCACTCTGATTATAGGCAACACTAGCGTCGACTTGCGAAATATGATCATGAAGCACGCCAATACAGATGTGTTTCTGAATCATTACCTATCCACACGAATTACCACAGATGCACAAGCCGTTGTACGAGGCTTAGCGCCTCAAAAAGAGCTTATACAGGCGGCATGCAGAATGAGCCGAAAGATCGACCCGAGGCGACCTCGTTTTCTTACGGAGGACCAAAAACGGTCTGTTCTAGAACACCCGCGAATCAAACAACTGCTTCTACAGCAGAAAAGATTGATGAAGCATTCACCAGACTACAAGGAGGTCCAGAAGAAGATCCGTAACGAAAAGCAGCACTTGATGTACGATCTCAGGAAAAAAATCAGGAACGGATACGACAAAGCGCAAGCAGAGAAAGACATACAGCTACAACTCTCTGGTGGAATGTTCGAGGAAAAGATCAAGACCGATTTAAGGCGGTCTTCTCAACACACGGAGAAACATATGAAGTTGATTGAGGCAATGTTGTCGTTGCCTGGGCCATCTCGTCCGGAAGAGAATGAAAGACGAAGTAAAGCCATCAGGGCAATTATAGATTACTGCGGGGTTGAGGAAGGCGGAACGCCGAGAAACCATAGAGTAGGCCCGTGTGCCAACTATGGGCTGCGAGAGGCTATTAAAGATGATGAAGAGACTCTCGAAGAGGCGAAGATAGAGGTTTTCACAGAAAAAAGACCAAAGAGATGCTTTATATGTTTGGGTAATAACGCTCTCCCCGTAAAAGAGCGGGCGAGGGAATTTTCGGCGCCGGGCACACTTAACAGACATTTCAAAGATCATCTGAGGCGTTTTAACAACAAAACAGGCGAGATGTGTAATCTATGTAAGTTGCACTTGGAAAATGAAGAGCACATGAAGCGCCATGCTTTCGATAAGCATGGCACTGTTGTAAGGATCTAGCCCTTACTGGGTGCTTATGCCACGCAATCCCGAGGTACATAAATCTATACTCTACTACCGTGGCCCGGCAACGGTTCGTCTCTAGTCTATTAAGGAGCAATATACTCGTACCTCTACTATTGTTGTGCATCTAGTAAGAAAAGAAACGGGAATCTCTAGATCCGACCTGCCACATCTTGGAAGCACAGTAGCAAGTGCTACTTTGCCAGTATTGACAGGAACGGGTTGGAAAAGGCGTGAGGCTTTTTATATAGTTGAGACAAGCATACAGGATTTCGCCACGAAACGTATCCTGAGCATGTTTTGCAGGTACAGCACTCTTCTGAGTTTGATTTAGTTTAGATTCGAGTACAATGAGCTCTGTCACTACCTCAATTCCCACAAAGACTCAATTAAGATCCATGATTGTGTCAATCCACCTTCTGAACTACTGTGTTTGCGCAACCGAGTGCCCAGACTCGTTTTTCGGACATTGTCTGTGAATCCATGCATCGGGTGCATGGATACGGCATGGTAACCATAGTTGCTAACAAGCAAGTATACTTGCAAGTATTTGATAGCTTATTTGCAAATAAGCAAATCAATCAAATCAAATATGAAGCTGTAAAATAACCAAACAAATCAAATACGCAGTGTTATACTTGCTTGATTGATTGTATATATTTGGTCTTGGCGTCTCTCTGGCCATATCATATGTGACCTCAAAGGTGAGGATATTGTAATGGTAATCTCGTGATGGTTTCTTAAAGCCAAGATTTAGGTTAGTAAGCAAAATAAGCGTTTGTTTTGATCTATTAGGCCTATTGTCTAGAATACCTACGCGTATTTCTTAATCACAACGCCCATTCACAGCTACCTACAGTATCTTTTTACGCGCTTATTGCTATGAGGAGACAGCCGAAAGGTACCAAACGCGCGGCCGCGTCTAGCAATAGCGACGCTGGTCCGTCAAAACGTCGCAGGCACACTGAGAGGGGCACAGAGAGCCAGCCCGTAGTTGTCGACGCGACACAGCCATCATCGACGCGTCAAGCCCTAGATGCTGCTAGCCAGGCCACCAATTTCGAGACACAACTGCGTAATTCGGTACTACAAAACGCGATTACCGTGCCCGTCGAGTCTTCTGAAGCCGCCACGGTGGCCCCAACAACAACAGCAGCATCTAGCGACGACGAGGATACTGGTCTCGATGAGGGATACGCGGATGATTTTGGGGGGATAGAGTGGGAGCGCCTGCCGAAGTACATGCGGCCGCCGCGTACATCGAAGCGCAAGAAAAGCTGGGTATATGGTCACGGCTATCGCGTCGCTTTGAGAAGTAGCCCAAGCCGAATCTTCTGGATCTGTAGGCTCTGCCATACTCGCAAAGCGCACGACGTTGCCGGTAAGATTGGTGTAGAGACAACGTTCGCGACAAGCTCAGCAGCAGCTCATCTGCTTTCTCGCCACCGTATATCGAGACCTGGCGCGCCAGTACAGCTAGCTAGCCGTGGGCAGAAGACGATTACTATGATAGCTAACTCTGGTGTAAGAGTTAGCCAAAGTGTAGCGAACGAGCTTGGTAGTTTTGATATACAGGCGTTTCGAATAGCTGCTGTAAGCTGGATTATTGACAACAATATCGCGCTGTCTCAGTTTGAGAGCCCCGCGTTTCGATCGATGATACGATTCTCAAACCCCGAAGCCGAGAAAGCCTTGTGGGCAAACCATGAGAGCGTGTCGCGCTACGTAATGAAGCTGTATACGTTTATGCAACCTCAGGTTGTCGCGAGGCTGCGCACTGCGGCAAGCAAGATCCATATAAGCTTTGACGGCTGGACGACTAGAGGCGGCAAGCGTGGCTTCTTTGGTATAGTCGCTCACTTTGTATCAGCCAGCGGCATCCTCGAGGACGTTGCTATCGACCTACCGCAGCTTGCAGGTGCTCACACAGGCGATAGGATAGCTGATTGCGTTGAAAAGACGCTGTTAGAGTTTGGGATAACAGCGCCGAAGCTGGGCTACTTTATGCTCGACAACGCGTACAACAACGACGCAGCTATCGCCAGGCTTGGTAGCAAGTACGGGTTTTTGCCAAGCCACCGACGGCTGCGTTGTAGCGCTCACACGATTAATCTCGTCGGCCAGGCTGTAATTTTTGGCGTAAACAAAGACGCATTTAACAACGACGACTCTAATATACCAGTAAGTCTCGCTAGGCAGCTTAACACCGCAAGTAATACTAACTTCGCTGTTTAGGATGAGGAGCAATTCATGAGTGACTGGCGCAAGGATGGGCCGCTCGGTACGCTTATCGACGCTATCAATTACATCAAGACGCCGCAGCAATACGAGACGTTCTCCAGCTTTCAAACAATCGCTAACCAGGACCTGCCATCTAGCGAGAAAGTCAAAATACTTGAGCCTGTAAAGCCTGTCGTTACACGCTGGAACTCCTTCTGCTCAGCCTTTGAGCGGGCTGTACAGCTACAGGGAGCGTTTAACTCGTATATTAATTACCATGTTGCTGATCAGCGTCGCCTCGACGATTATGCTAGGGCGCACAATAACAAGATGCCCACCGCGCCGCGATGGATGAGGTCGGGCGGGCTGTCGGCCCACGACTGGCAAGTAATCGCTGATTATGTTCAGGTCCTCCAGCCGCTAAAGATGGCCACAAAGCGACTAGAGGGGCGCGGGAAGGCTGGTCGCTTTGGGGCAATATATGAGGTTATACCTGTCTTTGAATACCTTCTTGAGAGCCTTGAGGAGCGGATTCGAGGCTTTGATCGCGTGGATTTCGAGCAACCTAACGCGCCGGAGGATCACTTCGTAATTAATACGAAGGCTGCCTGGGCAAAGCTTAGCAACTACTACCAGAAGCTCGACGAGTCGCCCGTGTACTACGCCGCGTGCTGCCTACACCCATATTACAAGCGCTATTGCGACAAGGCGTGGCGTGAGAAGCCTGAGTGGCTTACTGCTGCCCATCACGGTTTCCAGCAACTCTGGGGTGAGTACCAGACTCGAAGGAGCCCGCCAGTTCGCCGGAGAGAGCCTATCTCGAGCGCTATCGACGACGCTATCGCCGCTATTATGGATGACGACTCAGACGACGACAGCAATCTTGACGAGTACGAGAAATGGCGCCGAGACGAGCCAAAATGGGCGAAGCAGCAGTACGAGAGCGCGGACAGCAGCGCGATTAAATACTGGGTTGCGCTTCAACCCAAGTATCCTATCCTCGCGCGCTTTGCGCTCGATGTATTAAGTATACCAGCTAGCAGCTGCGAGTGTGAGCGCATGTTCAGCGAGCTTGGGGATCTCCTCGCACCTCGACGCCGTCGTATTGGGTCGCAACTACTCGCCGCGCTTCAATGTATACGAGCTTGGATGAACGCTGGCGTCTGTTTACCTAATCAGTCAGTTTGTGATACACTTAGCAACAGCGACATTGACAGGCTGTATAGCCTCGACGAGTGGCAAGCTTCGAGCGATGACGACGGTAATTAACGGGCAAGTATATCCCATTAGCTGTTGTATACTTAGCTTGTGAAATATAGCTAAAAGCTTTACACGGCGATAGTAGCAACACGGGCAACTACACGGGCAATCACGACAGCTAGGGACTACATGCTGCTCCTTCCTAAAACGGCAACTATATAACCAAATAACCAAATAATCAATCAATCAAATACGCTCGTATGGGCCTATCAAACAAGCAAATCAAATACGACACCTGGAGAGACCCAAATCAAGCAAATAGAGTGCCTTATACTTGCTTGATTTGCTTGTTAGCAACTATGATGGTAACGGACTTGATAACCTCGAGATTGGCGTGCTTTGTTGCCCCATACGCTGTGACTCTGAAAAATATTGCTCTGGTGTCTAGCGAGCACGAATGAGGAAATGTACAGGAATCGGCAACA
>NW_025091336.1:1058387-1132016 GCF_907166805.1 Alternaria atra
TACTTGTGGTGCAGGGCAATGAATCTGGTCTTACTTACGAGTAGACCCAGCGTCCCAAGTGGTTTTCGGCTGCCAATCCACTCGTCATCCGCACCAAGTTAGTCGTGGTCGAGTAGCTTGACGCCCATCCCAACATACCGTCGTTATCGACCAGGATACGTGAAAGTTTGCATGAGATGTGGACAAGAACTGGGCCATGAGAAAAACGGGATCGAGTCGTGCAAATCAGGCAAGCGTGACGAACATAGCCCAAGTGATGTACTGTACTGTGCAGTATTTGTAGAGTCACCTTCTGCAAGAATTGAGTCCCCAAATAAGACACCAACAGCTTTGTAATGTACAGTCGCGAGCACAATCGGTTTCCGGTTCTGCAGTCAGCTTTGTTCTCGCCGCACGGTCCACACGACAAGGGTCCTGCCACATTAGTGCTAGTGTTCTACAGGGGTGGGGGTGTAATCTATACCGCCTGTTGTACAGTATAGTCAGATGTGTAACAAGTCATCCTCAATTGGTAGTAATCTATAACAGTTGTCTAACAATATCTAGAATTAAAATTTACAAAGCTTGCATTAATTAAGATACAAACTTCTAGGAATAGCCACATGCTTAAGTAAAACTTCTATACTAAGACTAATTCTAAAGGACGCAAGACGAGGCGAGGCAGGTCATCAATACAGTAGCAGGACCAACAGATGCGGTTTATATGTGCATAGACAGCACCTCAGTAATCTAGTGCCTACGCGGAACAGCTTCAGACTCCTCGCAATGGGCGTTCCTTCAATGTCAGGAGATAATAGATACAATGCCTAATATCAAGATCCGATGGGCACCAGGACACACCAACATTGAAGGCAACGAAGCAGCGGATAGCCTCGCGGATACTGAGGCAAAAGAACCCTCTAGGCCATTTGGACTAGCAGCACAACCAACAGTATCAGGCATACGGACAATAAGGAAAGCAGCACTAGCCGCGGCTAGTACAGCCTGGTGGAGCAACGCAAAGAGCAAGCTCTCTAACTGGTATACCCAGTAGAAGCTGCCGTACCAACCCACCTAGCCACCACATGAGCTAGAGCTAACACGCCCTACCCTAGCAAGACTGCTAGCAATCCGGACTAGCCATGGAGACTTTGCATGGTACCATCAGAAATTCCACCATCACAACGCGACTCTGAAGTGCACCTGTGGGCGCCCAAAGACCCCCTTGCACATCGCACTATGCCGGAAAACCACAACAGCAAGCGTCTTCCGGCGCTGGCCGAAACGGCCACCAGCACCCCCTAGGACACCTAGTGAAGCAGCCAAGTACCTCCAGACGCTCTAGGAAGAGCCAGAGGACTTTGCCGCTTTCTTAGAAATCACAGGTTTCTACCGCACAATATGTAGGCCTCACTAGAGCCTACACTTGTAATACCTTTTCTTTCTCTCTTTCGTCTCTCTTTCTTCTTTCTTTCTTTCCTCTTCTTTCTTTCTCTTCCTCTTCTCTTTTCTTTCCTTTTCCTTTTCCTCCACAACACGCTCCTTAGTAAGCATTAGCTAAAACAACTAAAGGCGGATACACGCCTACTGCACAACCATTGTATTGGCGATCAACAGGCGGACCGACCACTACTAGACCACCACAATCATGTACACAAGAATAGGCATCCTAGGCAGAGCACGGTGAGCCATAGGCATAGCCCGTCTACATTCCCCAAGGGAGGCTTTATATATAGACGTTAAATACAACTCACTCACTCACTCCGCGCAGAAGATAAGATCGTCAAAACTCGTCCTACAGGACGTGCGCTGTTAGCAGCACTTGGCATGCAGTAGCGTACAGTAGCGTGCTCAGATGTCGCGGTATGCCATCGTAACGAATCCGACGCTATGCCCTCAGTAGGTAGACTGCTGAGAATAACTGTGGCTTGTGCTGGCTGTCAAGCGTCTGCCCTTGTGCACCCACTGTGCGCTTGGGCACTTCTCCCCTTCTCGCTAGTTATAATGCAGGGCGGCTCAGCGCTCTGCCACTCTGCTTGTAGCGCCAACGAGTCCACCTATCCTCTTTGTGATGCCGCCTTCAACGCTGCGGCACAGCCTTGCGGCTGGTATGCTGCGCGCACGTTCAGCCACGCCTTCCCCGCCTAAAGTCTGATGCGACGCCGTCACCACATCAAGAATGCAACAACAAGCGCTACCTCTAGGTCAAATATCGTTGCAGCGTGCAGTCTGCTATAGACCTGCCTACCTTGGTACTAGCTCTTCATCCTCCCTTCTGTGAGCTGACCTGGAAAAGGAGCAGGAAAGTTAGTTGCTGCGCTCCCATTAGGCTGCCGCGCGAAGCCTTGTCTCGTTCCCACCGCACGGCCACCACACACCCACACGAGTCGATGCGGCTTCTCAAGTACGAAGGAGATGGCCGCCTTACCATCGCCAGCATCGACGATGGCGCGATACCCCCTTATGCGATACTTTCACACACTTGGGGGGCAGATGCGGAGGAGGTGACCTTCGCAGACCTTGCAAGAGGCGGCGGCAAGCACAAGCCCGGGTACAAGAAGATTCGCTTGTGTGGAAAGCAAGCACAGCGAGATAGACTGCAGTACTTCTGGGTTGACACATGCTGCATCGACAAGTCAGACAAGGCTGAGCTCTCTTTGGCTATCCGGTCCATGTTTCGCTGGTACCAAAACGCGACGAAGTGCTATGTATACCTATCAGACGTATCAACAGAGCAGACGAAAGCTAGCAGCATATCCACCGAGCTTACTTGGGAGTCAGCCTTCAGGTCCAGTCGATGGTTCACGCGTGGCTGGACGCTCCAGGAGCTTCTCGCGCCAAGCATAGTCGAGTTCTTCTCGCAAGAATGGGAGAGGCTTGGCGATAAGATGTTATTAAAGCCACTAATCAAAAAGATCACTGGTATTCCATGCGAAGCGCTCGACGGAGCTCCTCCTTCCCGATTCAGCGTTGATGAGCGGCTGCGGTGGAAGGGCGACAGACAAACCAAACGCGAAGAAGACGCATGGTACTCATTGTCGGGCATCTTCGATGTTGAGATAGCGCCAGCTTACAGCGAAGGGGCGGGCAGCGCATTCAAACGTCTAAAGGACGAGATCGACAAGCTCGAGATTTGCATTCGAGACATACGTCACACGGATCCGCGTCATGACAAGAAGCGCATTGAGGACACAAAAGGCGGACTGCTAGCAGACTCCTACCGCTGGGTTCTGGACAACACCACTTTCCAGCAATGGCAGCAGGACCCGCACAGCCGGCTGCTATGGGTGAAAGGAGATCCCGGTAAAGGCAAGACGATGCTGCTCTGCGGCCTCATCAACGAGCTGCAGAGTTCGATGCCTGAAAGGGCTTTACTGTCGTACTTCTTCTGCCAAGCAACTGACGCGCGCATCAACAACGCCACGGCCGCGCTACGAGGGCTGTTGCACATGCTTGTGACTCAGCAGCCATCGCTTGCATCGCATATCCGCAAAAAGTACGACTGCGCCGGCAAGGCCCTGTTCGAAGATGCGAATGTCTGGGTAGTTTTGGTAGAGATCTTCGAAGATATGCTTCAAGACCCACAGCTGCGCCCGACGTATCTAATTATCGATGCGCTAGATGAGTGCGTCACTGATCTGCCAAAACTCTTAGAGTTAGTCGCCAAGCAGTCGTCTGTGTCCTCCCGCGTCAAGTGGATCGTTTCCAGCCGTAACTGGCCAGGCATTGAAACACATTTAGAGCGGGCAGGTCACAAAGTAAAGCTGAGTCTTGAGTTGAATGCGCAGGCGGTTGCGGCTGCAGTTGACGTCTTTATACAGCGAAAGGTGGATCAGTTGGCGCAGGAAAAGCAGTACAAGGCTGAGGTTCAACACGCTGTGCTCCAGCACCTGAGGTCAAACGCTGACAATACCTTCCTTTGGGTAGCGTTGGTGTGCCAGGACCTTAAAACGACACCAAAATGGAACGTGCTAAAGAAGCTAGCCCTATTCCCGCCTGGGCTAGATTCCTTGTACAGGCGGATGATGGACCAGATAAGCGAGTCTAACGGCGCCGAGATCTGCCTGCAGGTACTGGCTTCGACTGCGATCCTGTATCGACCTGTTACCATCTCTGAACTGGTTGCGCTCGTGGAGCCGCTTGAGGACTTAGACGACTTGGAGTCAGTGCGGGAGATTGTCGGCTTCTGTGGGTCGTTTCTGACCCTACGAGAAGACACAGTCTACTTTGTGCATCAGTCTGCAAAGGACTTCCTCTTCACAAAAGCATATAATGAAGCCTTCCCAGACGGGATCGAAGCCGCTCATCGGACGATCTTCTCAAGATCACTAGCGATTCTATCTAGGACGTTACACAGGGACATGTACAGCTTGGAAGCACCAGGATATCCTATCGAGAATGTCAGAATACCCGAGGCAGACCCATTAGCAGTGTCACGGTACCCGTGCATCTACTGGATCGACCATCTATACGAGTCGAAGTCTTTAGGGAGCAGCGTCGGTAGCCTGCAAGCCGAAGACGATGTCTATGAGTTTCTAAGGAAGAAGTATCTCTACTGGCTAGAAGGGCTTAGTCTGTGTAAGAGCGTAGGGAAAGGCGTTGTCTCGATGGAAAAACTGTGGTCACTAGTGCAGGTGTGTCGCACAAGATGTACATGCTTTTAGTTTGGCCTTAATGCTAACGCTAGCAGGAGATGTACGACCAAGATAGACTTGCTCAGCTTGTTCAAGACGCACAGCGATTCATTATGTACCACAAAGGCGCAATCGAGGGTTACCCTCTTCAGACTTATGCATCCGCTCTCCTGTTCAGTCCGACAGGCAGTCTGATCAGACAGCTGTTCGAGCACGAAGAGCCAGAAGCAATCAGCATTAGGCCAGCTCTGGACGACGAGTGGAGCGCGTGTCTGCAGACGCTCGAGGGCCATAGCAGTGTTGTCACCTCGGTGGCCTTCTCGCACGACTCGACCCGGCTGGCGTCGGCGTCCCACGAAAGGACCGTCAAGATCTGGGATGCGAGCAGCGGCGTATGTCTGCACACGCTCGAGGGCCATAGTAGGGAGGTCAGCTTGGTGGCCTTCTCGCACGACTCGACGCGGCTGGCGTCGGCGTCCTGGGACAGGACCGTCAAGGTCTGGGATGCGAGCAGCGGCGCGTGTCTGCACACGCTCGAGGGTCATAGCGATTATGTCACCTCGGTGGCCTTCTCGCGCGACTCGACCCGGCTGGCGTCGGCTTCTCACGACAGGACCGTCAAGGTCTGGGATGCGAGCAGCGACGCGTGTCTGCAGACGCTTGAGGGCCATAGCAGGGAGGTCAGCTCGGTGGCCTTCTCGCACGACTCGACGCGGCTGGCGTCGGCATCCTGGGACAGGACCGTCAAGGTCTGGGATGCGAGCAGCGGCGCGTGTCTGCAGACGCTTGACGTTGGCAGGGCCCTCCACGACTTGTCTTTTGATCATAATGGTTCTCGCCTCACCACTGAAATAGGCACTATCGTTGTTCAGAGCACAGAGGCTTCTAGTATGATAGATCTTGCAGAATCTGCCCGCCCTACATGCCCAGGCACTAGCTTTAGCTCAGACGGCATATGGATCCAGCATGCTGGTAACAACATGCTATGGGTACCATCAGAGTATCGGCCGTCGCGTTCGTCTGTGTGTGGGACTACAGTGGGTGTAGGTACTGGGTCTGGAAGAGTGTGGATTTGTAGTATAGACCCTTAGGTATATTGTTTGTTTTCGGAAGCGTATACGTCACCATGCTCAATCTGCTTGCATCGTACCTACGTGCCCTTAGACCCTATTATGCCACCCTTAGTTGCTCGGGACTTCTCTCTGTTAGAGAAAAGCCAGGAAACAGCAAGAACTATCCTGGATTCGTGGAGTAATGTAACATAACCACAGCAACCCTCTCTGACAGTTCTAGAAGCTTCTAGGCAATAATACAGGGACTATCTGTTCGCATGCATCCCCGTCCCCCTCTATCAGATAGAGGGCTAATGGAACCTAAGAGAAGGCGAAAAATCCTTTATCTTACCGTACGAAGACTGCTAATTAGCACGCGCTACAGCTATTCTTAGCAGTTGATTGCTATGGGCATAGCGTCGGATTCGTTACGATGGCATACCGCGACATCTGAGCACGCTACTGTACGCTACTGCATGCCAAGTGCTGCTAACAGCGCACGTCCTGTAGGACGAGTTTTGACGATCTTATCTTCTGCGCGGAGTGAGTGAGTGAGTTGTATTTAACGTCTATATATAAAGCCTCCCTTGGGGAATGTAGACGGGCTATGCCTATGGCTCACCGTGCTCTGCCTAGGATGCCTATTCTTGTGTACATGATTGTGGTGGTCTAGTAGTGGTCGGTCCGCCTGTTGATCGCCAATACAATGGTTGTGCAGTAGGCGTGTATCCGCCTTTAGTTGTTTTAGCTAATGCTTACTAAGGAGCGTGTTGTGCGGAGGAAAAGGAAAAGGAAAGAAAAGAGAAGAGGAAGAGAAAGAAAGAAGAGGAAAAGAAAGAAAGAAGAAAGAGAGACGAAAGAGAGAAAGAAAAGGTATTACAAGTGTAGGCTCTAGTGAGGCCTACATATTGTGCGGTAGAAACCTGTGATTTCTAAGAAAGCGGCAAAGTCCTCTGGCTCTTCCTAGAGCGTCTGGAGGTACTTGGCTGCTTCACTAGGTGTCCTAGGGGGTGCTGGTGGCCGTTTCGGCCAGCGCCGGAAGACGCTTGCTGTTGTGGTTTTCCGGCATAGTGCGATGTGCAAGGGGGTCTTTGGGCGCCCACAGGTGCACTTCAGAGTCGCGTTGTGATGGTGGAATTTCTGATGGTACCATGCAAAGTCTCCATGGCTAGTCCGGATTGCTAGCAGTCTTGCTAGGGTAGGGCGTGTTAGCTCTAGCTCATGTGGTGGCTAGGTGGGTTGGTACGGCAGCTTCTACTGGGTATACCAGTTAGAGAGCTTGCTCTTTGCGTTGCTCCACCAGGCTGTACTAGCCGCGGCTAGTGCTGCTTTCCTTATTGTCCGTATGCCTGATACTGTTGGTTGTGCTGCTAGTCCAAATGGCCTAGAGGGTTCTTTTGCCTCAGTATCCGCGAGGCTATCCGCTGCTTCGTTGCCTTCAATGTTGGTGTGTCCTGGTGCCCATCGGATCTTGATATTAGGCATTGTATCTATTATCTCCTGACATTGAAGGAACGCCCATTGCGAGGAGTCTGAAGCTGTTCCGCGTAGGCACTAGATTACTGAGGTGCTGTCTATGCACATATAAACCGCATCTGTTGGTCCTGCTACTGTATTGATGACCTGCCTCGCCTCGTCTTGCGTCCTTTAGAATTAGTCTTAGTATAGAAGTTTTACTTAAGCATGTGGCTATTCCTAGAAGTTTGTATCTTAATTAATGCAAGCTTTGTAAATTTTAATTCTAGATATTGTTAGACAACTGTTATAGATTACTACCAATTGAGGATGACTTGTTACACATCTGACTATACTGTACAACAGGCGGTATAGATTACACCCCCACCCCTGTAGAACACTAGCACTAATGTGGCAGGACCCTTGTCGTGTGGACCGTGCGGCGAGAACAAAGCTGACTGCAGAACCGGAAACCGATTGTGCTCGCGACTGTATATAGATGTTATCTGCGACAAATATCAGCTTCCTGAGAAAGCTGCTTTGGAGTTCATAAGATGACTAAGAAAAGCGCTCGTCTAGAAAAGAACATCGTATAGATTTAACTATATATAGCGTGCGCGATCCAGACGCCCCACCTGGGAAAAGACAATACCATAGCAGTTGTGCAGGGTGTGAGTCACACCGTGTGGCCAACCTCCGCACGCAAGGAGAGACTATTACAAAGCTATGGCGGGAGAACAGAGGGTCGCGCAGACGTATTCCACCCGCAAGCCTCTGCTAGCAATTCTCTACGATCCCCCAGCGATCCATGGCGAGTTCGCATCAAGTCGCTCCTCCGCTTTCTCGATATATGTGATTGTGTCGTCGCACTCTCCACCTCCTGTAGGGCCAATGTGGCTGCAGTGAACTCCAGGCCGATACTTGACCATGAGCTCGTGTACACTGCGGCACATGAGTGTGTTCATGCCCAGCTCAAAGCTCTGACCCACGCGTATCTCTTTCGTCAGAAAATTATAGCATCCCTCCCAAGAATCGTACTGGGCGTTCGTGCCATTACAGTATCTTTCATGCGAGTTGCAGATCGATGTCGCAATCTTGTTTACTGTCTTGCCGCCAGCCTCCTCAGCAGAGCCGCCTAAGCTTAGTATAAGAGTTTGGAAGAGGTTTCCAAACCACTTGAACACAACATCATACTGCGTCATCTGGCGAGCAGAGTTCCACGTCATCCATGTGTTGATCACAACTGGCAGGGAGATGTTGTTGAACGCTGGAAAGGTAAAGTTGACGCGCGTGGTTGCTGATGCGATGTTCTGGACCGCTGCAAACTGGATAACTTCGTACTCGGTGGGATTTCCGATGATAGACAGAGAGTCTGAGGGCATGAAGAGCCCGAAGATGTACTCGGTGTTGAGCTCACGGCCTACGAAGGTGCGCGTGTCGGAAACGCGTCCTTGGATCTGCTGATGGTCAGTACCGGTGACTCAACGCAAGAGTCGTAATCTTACATTGTCAGAGAATATAGTTGAGTTGATGGACTCGGCTTCTTTGACGTTATTGGGCGTTATCCATCGCTCGTAGAACTCGTGCTGGAGGCGCCAGAGTTCTTCATAGCCGAGGTCTGGAGTGGGATCTGTTTGCACACATGAGTCTGGAAGATGTCAGCGCCTCGTAATGCAAGCTGTTGGGGCTCGTTTACCGGCTACGACTCCCAACAGGCCCCGCAAAGCTAGCAGATATGCAGAGATCCTCATGTTCATAAGCCCTGTAAGGATGTTATATAAAGAGTGCCTCGGCCGACTTGTAAATGAGCTCACTGTCTCGAAGGTGAAGTCAAACTCTTATAATCGATGTCATCGCTGGTCTGAGCTCCGTGAAGATGCCAGCTGCTCTCAAGGTGCCTCGGCTTGACCGCATGGGGAACCACTTGGGGAACCACACGAGCAAACACGTGGAGACCTAATGATGCTTAGGCACGACTGCTAGTCGGATATCTTGCTGACTCCTTCTACCCGTGTGAACCTGCAGCTGTGGCTCGTGTAATAGGACATCTCGGCCGAAACAAACGCACACAAGACTAGCGCAAACTTGTTACACTGCTGGAATGAACGTTTTCATCTCCCTTGTGCATGATCTTGACCTCACAAGTAAGGGTCACTGCCCTCCCCGTGGTTTCATCATCTGTGCCATCTTCTGCTCGGCTACTCCACGTCATTGCAATGGCATACATCATTGATGGCAGAGACTGCATGGTAGGTTGCTTCTTACTGCAAACAAGTTGAACATAGCATTGCTGATGGACCAAACCCTTTCCAGGTCACAGAATGGATTTTCTTGGTCGTTGCCTGCGCTTTCGTTGCTCTGCGCATCTACGCGCACCTTTTTTG
This sequence comes from Alternaria atra, assembly GCF_907166805.1. Taxonomy (NCBI): domain Eukaryota; kingdom Fungi; phylum Ascomycota; class Dothideomycetes; order Pleosporales; family Pleosporaceae; genus Alternaria; species Alternaria atra. Next base: position 1,067,892 of record NW_025091336.1, read on the forward strand.
CGAAGGCAAGAGACTAAACTGGTCCGAGTTCTTGCTGATGGCCTCTGCCCTTGACGCCTTGGGTTTGATCATCTGCGACACCCTGACTTTCCAGATGGGCGTACTAGACGACTATCAGACTTCTGAAAAACTGTACAAGGTACGCGTTGTTTGGACTCCGCCCATCAACCCTCTCTCATCGCGCAAGTTACTCCACACTAGCCGCTTGATTCTACAAGGACCGCCACTGACACCTGCAACTTCAAGATCTCGTTCGCCTCGAACTATTTTTATGATTTCGGACTGGGGTTGCCCAAGCTCAGTATGCTGGCTTTCTACTGGACCTTCTTCGATCTTACCGGTCATCGAACGGTTCGGAAGTTCTTGCTGTTCACGACTGCCTTCGTCATTGCCTGCTATTCGACGACTCTCCTAGACGACACGTTCTTCTGCGGCAAAGACGTCTCTGTGCAGTGGTCTCAAGAGAGAGGCGCATGCTCGGTGTTCTATGCTCAGGAGCCTTTCATCCTAAACTTCACGCTCGGTCTGACCTGCTATCTGATCATTTATATGCTCCCCACGACCCTCCTTATACAAGGCATCCTCAAGACGTCCACTGCAGTCGTTCTAACTCTTGCTATGGGAGCACTTCCCATAGTCGCAGGCATCGTTCGCTTCATCTGCCTCAAAGTTGGGACGGGCCAGGAGAACCTTGTCTGTAGGTTTGATGACCACTACTGTATCCATGCAACCCGTGTACTGACCCTGATGCTACGCCGACATCCTCAGCATGGTCGAGTTGGCCCTCGCCATCATCGTCGCCTCCTTACCTGGACTGAAGATACTTCGGCTGAGGGACTCCAGAGGCAGGAAAAGAGGTTTGACGGCCACAACAGAGCTTGGAGAGGACACAAAGTCGTCGGAGTCGGGCACAGCACGAAGGGTTACGACCGAGCAAGTTTGACGAGGGGCATGTGTTTGGGGGAGTGCGCAAGCCACCCTATTGGCGTTTGTCGTACAATCTGATTTTCGTCTGCTATACGGACTGTGGGAGATACGAACGGGAACCCTTGAGGGGTAGAACCAGGCGGCAACGCCCGAGATCTGGCATACACCGTCCCTCTTCATTGAATTCGGCAGACTTTAGAATGCTCTAGAAATGCAAAATCTTAATAGATGCGCACTAATTTGGAGTCGCTACGTCCACGCAAAGTTATTTGGGTTACGTCTGCGGAGTCCGATCCAGTGGAACATGACTTAGACGAACGTAGTGCTACGATAGAGCCAAGGGTCGTTCCGAGGAAGCACACCGCACAGGTCTGCACAACACCAACAAGCTACCGCCACATGTTTAGTCTGGAAGACGTTGCGCTAGCGGTTTCTCTCCGACGCCGTTTTGCAGATTTTACCGGAGAGGTAATCACGAGTGGTAATCACGAGTGGTGTCTCCGAAAGCGCCCCACCCCAAGTAGTTACATCCCCACAGTCATCGGCTTTCGCACGGACCTACCGCACACGTGCTAGCGTCGAGCTGGACGACCACCTAAAGCATTGTGTCAGCATTTCTACTCGTGCAAAACCACTTGGGTAGGCCGGCACGCTATGCGCGTGTGAGAATAGATTCATGGAATGCCGAGTCATGCCGCCATCATTGTGGCAATGTCCGCGGCATGGTCTGGCGCAGACTGTGGAGGTGGAGAGATGGGAGGATACTGTACAATACTTGCCGTGACGCGCTACAGAACCCCTGATTAAGATAGTAGCTGGAAGAGGGGCGCGCACTGGGATACAGCACAGGGCCTGGCACGAATCCGTGAGGGTTGAGCTCCTATTGTTGATAGAATTGTCTTATGAGATGGCCTAGCAAATATCGCGAAGCGCAACATGTAGATGCACGATGCAGTAAAGCATTATTGGCTCTCTGTACGGACGTTAGGGTTGCAGATAGCAAAAGAATCACAGTTGTAGTGTATACACCTCGAAAACACTAACGCTCAATTAATTTGAACCATGTCCCTATCGCCTTGAAGAGTGATCAGTGAGCGAGCGTGAAGCACAGTCAGGATCGTCCCGATGCGATGGTGTCCTGCTGAATTTCTGAGCGAACAGCTTGGGATTTGTCTTCGCAAGCAGTGAGTGAGCAGTGGGTGAGCGTGGGTGAGCGTGGATGAGCAGTGGATGAGCAGCGGGTGAGCGAGGGTGAGCGTGGGTGAGCCATGGGTGAGCGTGGGTGAGCGTGGGTGAGCGAGGGTGAGCCGAGGGTGAGCCGAGGGTGAGCGAGGGTGAGCAAGGGTGAGCGAGGGTGAGCAAGGGTGAGCCGAGGGTGAGCCGAGGGTGGGCAGTGTATTGCACGGGCAGTCTATCACGACAACGTAGGATAATCACGAAACTTTGGCTTGGACACATCTACTAGTCATAACAGTCTACTTGAGCGTTTCTTCATTATCCATAGTATACGGCCTACTAGAGCAGCTGTGCGATGCAGCCACTCACTAAAGATTACGAGGCTATCAACACAGGCCGTTATGGACAAGACTGCAGACGGCCTACAAGCAGACGGCTCTGAGCTTGAGTAGTTACTGCATAGCAAGAAACCCTTGGAGATTCGGGTCATGCGCACTATTCGGGGCCCTGCAGTGAGCCCGTTTTGTGGGCAGCGTTCTAGGACCTGTAAGAGGCTGAAGCCTTGGTTAGTAGTACTTGGCCTGTGGCCTTCGTTATAGCTGGTTGGGATAGGCTGCAACCCTCGGAGCGTTGTCGGGGCTTCATCGGCGCTCCACGGACCCTTAGAAGTTTCTCGAACCTAGCACTACGTGATACATAGACTCAGCGCAAGCGTAGTGTAGCTTCTCTATCGAATTCATTACTGTTATACCTTGCACTTATGGTCAACCCATCGCACCCTTACAGGACCCGACTACTCTAGAAGACTTACTAAGCATCGCTTTCACGCTTTCTTATAACGGGACCTGTTCCCCAAACAGCATCGTACTCTAGACACAGTCTTGCAGAATGAAGACCATGGCGCTGTTCCCGTTGCTTCCACTCGCCGTGATCGGTCAAAATGAGTACAGCTGCGTGCTTGATGGCATCCCAGCAATCTCAATCACGGCAGCGCAAGGCTCTGGGGCCCCCGCAAGAGAATTCTTCCTGCCACTGTTCGCTAATTGCTCCGACGCAGAGTTGAGGAAGCCGTTACAACACTCGGCAGGGAGGTTGATGGTCTAACTGACTTACCCGCATGCTAACCGATAGCAGGAGTGATCTCCGCAGAGAACGTACTCCCAGAAATGGCCAGCTCTTTCATAGCCACAGGAGTCACCGACCAGCTCGGCTTTACGGGAAGTCAGCAAGCTTCACGTGTTAGTAAGTTCTTCCCCCTTGCGCTAGTCCGCTGTGTTGTCATTACGCAGGACGTGATCAAAGTTTTTAATAGCAGCGCCGCTACGAACATGAGCGGAAGCGGAGAGGCGGTGCCTATCGGTAGCATGCTCTGCGGCCGGTGAGTACTGATCGCCCTTGCAACTAGTGCGCGGCAGGGACGCTACTACAAGTAAGGAGGCGTCGACAGAGTTACATATTTAGAGGAGAATAGACCACACCTGTTCATCAGACTCCTAACATGAATTCTCTTCTGCGCTAGTTACCACAGTCAGCCTCTAGCACAACATACACAAAAACGACATGTACCCTGTGGTAGCTTTCACAAAGTCTGTAGCAGTAGAGCTGGCCTAGTTGCTCATGTCTGCTTCTGGCTGTGAAACTAGCCTATCGAACAGCGCAACACTAGAGACGGCTGGAACTATCTGCGCGATACACATGAGCTGTAGGCGCTGTGGGATTGTTGCGCATTGATTTGTGTGCATCAATCATGCGAGGGCTGGTGGGCGTTAACTATCTACTGCATCGAGGTTAGCGGGTTGAGTGCAAAATCGCGAGCGCACTTCCAAAGCGGCGTCGCAGAGAACATTAATTACGTCACAACGCGATTGCTGTATCGCAACGCACAACCTGTTGGACGAAGTTGTGCAGAGACAGAAGTGATGCAAACATGTATGCGACACTGTTGGCGTACGGTTTCTGGGTTTTTCTGCGCTTCTATTATGGGTTTGGTGAGTGACGTAGTTTGGTGTTCGAGGCTGGACTTAGGCTGACCCTATCGCCATCCCGCGCATCTAGGTCCTGTGTTGGGCCGTTGAACGGGAACTGCGGAGGCAGTTTGGCCACGCTCGCGTCGCAAGGCGACTGCTCCTGCTACAAACTCCCCTCCGTAGGACACGCACGTACCACAAGAAGAGTCAGATCCTTTTTAACCCGTGCACGGGAGGCGCGTAGTCGACTTGCTCTCTCGGGCTGTGAAAGTAAGCATCATTCTAGGGTGACCCCGCTCTCTAGATGTTGAGCCAATCCACTCAGAGTTGTAAATCGTTTTCGCTTTCCTCGCTTCGTGTCGACCCTGTTGGAGTCTGTTGGGGGGAAATCACTCGGGCAGTGGTATACCTTATCGCAGTGTGCTGGAGAGAGCATATACTGTTGAAGCGCCTGCATTGTAGCAAAGGCTGTGCGCTTCCTTGGACAAAGGGAGCAACAGAGTTCGGGTTCAATTTCGTCGACCACGCGTCTCTTTCCGAGCAAGCAAGAGCTATCCTCAAGCGGCGACGAATCTACCAGACTATCCACCTCACTACTCTGAGAGGGCGCGGGAGTTATCAAGGACCAGCCACTTAAACTATCAAGAAACGCTGTCGGCGTCCTGGGAACAGGAGACAGACGATGTGATGAGATATAGGTAGAGCTCGAGGGTGTGAGTGTGGAAAGGCTGTGAATCGTACAACCCTTGTCGTACAACTGGATGATGTCGTAGATGACATCTCGGTCCATAGCTGAGCAGCACTTCCCACTTTCCAGATGGTGCAGCAGCGCAGACGGCGCACTGAACCTTCGTGTGCATCCTTCTCCTATTGTCATTACCTCCTTCCACTCGTCGTAAGCACCGCTTACTACTGTGGCTGCCCTCGGTATCCACTGTGTCTAGGCGAAGGACTTAAATAAGTTCATGCCGCACACACTCACTTCCGCAAACCACCCGCTTTGAATTATCCATTACCCTTCCCGTCACGCGTATCTGCCCGAAACACATCTATATACACGTCACTTTGTACCATTTCAATCAACATGGTTTGGCTCACAACTATTATAAGCGTACTCACTGTTCCACATCTTATCCTCTCATCTCCACTTACTACTCCTGAGCGCATGCTCCCCGTACCCTCTACGACATGCGAAGGTTATTATTGTACTACCTATCCACAACCATGGACTGGTGCCAAGAAGAACATCACCCTTACATGCGGCACCAACACTTTCGGGCAATGGTGCCAAGGACGCTGTGAGAATGGTCGATGCCTATGATTCGACCCATTTGTCGACACGGCAAAGAGAACTACTTTCGACCCGCAACCCTCTCCTTCGACACGGGCAGTCCAGACGAAATTCCCTGTCGCTTTCCATTCACAAACGGCGGAGCACACAATGCCGCGAGGAACACGGGTCAGCTCGATAGCGTAGGAATTGAGCAATGAAGGAGGCAGTGGGTGGCGAGGACAGGAACGGGAGAGACTACCCATAAATGTAACGGTTTAGGCCTTGCCCAAATCCACTCTAGTACGAGTTGAGATAGCTCGTGTACGGTCATCTATATAAGAAGCTCACCCCACCTTAGATAGTCAATGCAGCGCAGTCCTCCCCTCTATCTTAACACCGTCACAATAAATAGTATCCTTTGTCTACTCCACACGCTTACTTGTCGTGGCGTCGGGGGCAGCAAGTACAAGCCGCGCTCCAGCAACGAATAAAAGCTTTTTTATCCACCAATACTGCTTAGATCACGAGGTGGAAAGCTAGTGAACCCGAGTTAATGCAGAAACTCATCAGTAAGATCACCTTGGCCCGAGCTTTGTTTGTGCACTTACCATGCATCACTTTAAGAAAGCAGTGCGCGGGTCGAAACAGCAGAACTTATGTGAGATGGAAGCGATCACGGAAGCTTAGTCAATCGCTCTGTTGTATCTCCTTCAAAACAAGCTAACTTGCTACAGCAGCAGCGATTATGAAAAAGTTACAAACAGCAGGAGGAGGCATGAGACGTGTGCCAAGTTTTTTGATCTACAACAGTGTCTATAGCATCACGGTGAAGCTTTACTCTGACCACCAAAGAAGGTTAGAGGCACATGCTTGTGGGATCGTAGAGGAGCGTGAAAAGAGGAAGCTACAACTCCGAAAGCTGAGGAAGCCGCGCCTAAGAAGGCTGGCAAGACACGTAAGCTGTAGATAGCTGAGGACAAGCGTGTATTGTGTGAGGTAGCGTCAGCAGTGGCTTACGTGGTTGTTTTACACCTGTCTGTTGCTATCCTGAGTAGTTCACTGCACGTCATCCTGATGGGTTCATCTGCCTCGAACGCATGCAAGTCGATGACCAAGCTATCGCATATTCCAAGCTTGGTAGAAGCTCGCCTAGGTTGCTTTATTGAGACCCAGTCTATTTCTTGCCCTGCTGCCCGTACACGTGCAGAGGCAAGGCAGGCAGGCTCTTGTTCAAGTCTACTGGTGAAGCCACCTGCATACAGTGATATGTCAGCGGCTCTCTCCCGATTGCGACATCCATTCCCTCAAGTTTTCCCATGAAACGAGCGGCATTTGCTCCTCGCACAAACTGCAAGGCGCCTTCCGAATGCCTACTGGCCGCAGGATGGGCCAGGCTGTGCTTACTTGAAGGCGCTGGGTAGACCGCCTCTCTCCCTCCTGGTCCGAAGCTCTGCACTCTCCTACCGTCTGGTAGACAGATTTTGACTGGGCTACGCATAGCGTCCAGTATGTGTCTCGGTGTCGAATCCCGTCTATGCATGTATACATTGTCCATCGAAATCGTTCCAGCTTCGATGGCCAGGGATGTTCGGCAGGCCCAGTCTGGACTCTCCTGGTGTTGTTGTGCCTTGCAAGTGGATCGAGTAGAGCGCTGAATATCCAAACGAAGTTTTCGGAAGTTCCTCGAAACCGGCTTGGAGTTGGTTATAGCTCTTGTTGAGATGCTGTCTCGCTGCTTTGTAGAATCCAGCGAATCTCTCTTGGGGACGGCAGGAACAGCTCGTGGTCGCTCGTACCGCATGTCCACAACATCCGGATCGAAGGGACTGTCGTAGAGTGAGGTATAATCGGCAATCAGTTGTTCGATTAGCGCAGACTCTCCCGCAAACGGAGCTAGGGTATCAGCAGTACGACGGCATTCTGCGTCCGCTGCGCGACTGGAGAGGGTACTGTCGCTGTTCTTCTCCATCAAGTCGGCCACATTGGAGAGACTTTGCTGCTTAGCGAGCCGTGGATCGGATGTAAGACTTGAGTTCGTGGCAGCTACCTGAAACCTGTTCTCTTCGCTGTTCGTTGTGCGCGCGAGAGTGAGACAATGGGCACTGTCGGCAAAATGGATTCCAGCACTTGCTCTGAAGGCGTCCCCGGTATCCTTGCCTTCTTCTGTTTGTACCTCCCAACACAAGCTAGACGGTAGGGAACGTCTCCTGCTTTGTGGGATTATGCCGCCGTCTGCTTTCGACTGAATCAGTTTGTCCTCGTATCTAGACAAGGGAAACATGCTTCGCCGATGGACTCCTGATTCAACTCTACCCGTGGTGTGACGCGCCGTGTCCCAAACCCGTCTCGTTGGGATCGCTAGCCACTTGCTACGGTACGATGTCGTTTTTGCTTGTACTCCACGGCGAGGAGCTTGATCTTTCTCTTCGAAGACGCGCGGGTTAGGCTTGGCGGCTGTGTCTCGAGGGCGGGAACATTTGGGCCTCTCCAGCACGTCGTGAAATTCACCTCGCGGTGTTATGCCTGTCCCGCCCGCGTAAGGGGACGATGTACCTGCTCGATACGAGTCTGGTGTTCTTTGTGGTAGCGCCGTTTGGTTTTTGTCGTCCCCATCTTTCACCTCTGGTGCGCACTCTGTACACTGTGCCTCGATGTGTGCTGGGCGATTCTCAGCTCGACTGTGCTCTTTGGACGATTCAAATCCGATCAAGCCGTGCCATTGTTCCTCGTTATCGTGTTGCCGCGGCTCGATGAACTCATCGTGGTGCTTGCATACAGAGGTACGACGAGATATCTGCGTGTCCGCTGGGCGGCTGTCATTCCGCGGTCCAACATCCGGGGAAAGCATGTCCGTGAAATATGACATTCTAAACTCTTCGTACTCATACAGAGCCTGCACGAGGTAGGTGCAGCGGCAGTGGTGTTGTAGTGAGATGCAATCGTCAAACTTGTACCTGCAGTACACTGCGTCTAATGCGGTCATTAGTGCAATCTCTTTAAAGTTACACGGAACTCAATAGGTCATTAGGATGAGACGCCGTCACGACCTGCGACTATCAAATCACCCCAGTGACAACAGACTCTGGATAAGGCGGATCTGCAGTCCTGAGTGGTCTGTTGTGCATCACTAGTGGCTTACGTGATTGCTCCAGGTCGTCTATTGCTATCCCGAGTCGCTCACTGCCAGACTTGTCAACAATCAAGCCAATCAAGCCGGTCTAACCTAATATGGTAATCCACTAACTCGCGTAGGTTAAGATCTTACTAAATGTATTTAGATCGGCTTGATTGGCTTGATTGTTGACAAGTCTGCTCACTGCAAGTCATCCCGAGTGACTCTTACATCACGTGGATGCCCAGTACTTTCGTTTGTCTAGATATAGATGGGAGCATGTGGGCACGGCCCCATATGTCAAGTAATGCTTTCCCGTGCCACTCAGATGCCGCGGGCATCTTTTCGCTTGCAGCTGAACAAAGAAAGCCTTGATCAGTTGCGTAGCTCCCATTTCCTTAACCTACAGCATGCTTCTATGAAGCCTTGGTGGCAGATATGATGCACACCCCACGAGTCCTACGCCGTCGACCAACCATACAGGTGCTCATTCTTGTTTTCGTTGTATTCAACATTTTCGAGGTTGCACAGATTCTGTGCTGTCTTTCGAGCTCTACGAATGAACCAGTTGCTCAATGATCAGAACGAGTGTACATCGCTAGTATACATTGGAACAACGAGCGGATTCTGCGAAGTCACTGGAACGATGCCGTACTCGCTCTGGCGAACGCGCTTGGCCGGGAGAATGTCTTCGTCGCCGTCTACGAAAGCGGGAGCTGGGACGATAGCAAAGGCGCTCTGCGGGAGCTCGATATGGCGCTCGTGGCACATAAAATTAGGCGAAACATAACACTGTCGGAGACTAGCCATCTAGATGAGATCTCTGTGGTGGAAAGAGGCTCAGGCTGGGTCGACACACCCAGGGGAAAAAGAGAGCTCAGGTGGATACCATATCTTTCTCGACTTCGTAACTGGACCCTTGAGCATTTGCAGGAGCTAGCTCTGCAAGGGGAGCGGTTTGATAAAGTTCTTTTCTTGAACGATGTCGTATTAAATGTATGCCTGATGAGCGGACTCACACTCGAAGTGCCTAGAGAAGCTAACAGTAGTACAGACGGATGACGTCTTCCGACTACTCAACACAAACGATGGAGACTTTGCAGCTGCTTGTTCACTAGACTTTAATCAGCCTCCGCAGTTCTACGATACTTTTGCGCTCCGGGATGCCGAAGGCCATGAGAGTCTCATGCAGACGTGGCCGTACTTCCGAGCCAGGGAGTCCCGAGAAGCGGTGTTGAAAAATAGCCCAGTGCCCGTGACTAGTTGTTGGAACGGCATAGGTAAGTTGTCAAGCAATAGAGTCTTTATAGATACGAGATGCACCGCGATAGTGGAGGTAGAGGTATATTGCCTTGTAAGACTAGAGACGAACCGCTGTCGAGCCACAACAGCGGTAAGGTAGGCTAATATACTGCGATTGCTTGGCATACCGGCCCGAACGGGCCCGGAGTAACCTGGTGCCTGACATAAGTCCGAGATATTATTGATGGGCTCTACAGTCGATAACTTCTTTCCATCATTCCCTTTTCCGTCAATGGCTAATTCGCTACGTTCCAATGCAGTTGCGATGCCTGCTTGACCTTTCATTTCGAGTCCCCCGTTGCAATTTCGTGGCATTCCAGACTCTCTTGCGGCTTCGCATCTCGAAGGTTCTGAATGTTGCCTAATACACACAAATAACCCTCTTCGTGTCGAGAAACGAATGTACGTAAATCCTCAGGTGCGCGTAGGGTATAGTGGTGAGGCATACGATGCTATACATCCACAAGGGTTGCTGGTTTCCTCTTGGCAGGTATTCAAGGCTTTGTGGAAGAACCGCATTTGCCGATGGATAACCTCACCTTGGCTTAAAGAGTGGGAGGTATCAAGGAGAGTTAGAAGGTGGAAACGTGTGAGCAAAGAAAACGAAGAAGCTGGAGAGCTTTGTCTTATCAACGAAATGCAGGTACTTGTTGAGATTGGCTGGAAGCATGTATAGAGCGTCGATTTGCTGAAAAGTCCAAAAGCCGGCTACTTTGGAGTCGATAATCGTACTATCAAGAAACACTATATGGTGGGTACACTCATGCGACACGATCCACAAGCGAGCTAGTCGCTTTCTCAAGTTTCGCACCCTCCACGTTTGTGACTCAGCTTCTGTGCACTTCAACGATTGTAGCAGCATTACCCAACATACGAACATATGTGCCATAACTGATTGCAAATGCATGAAATTTCATCTAAGCGGCTTTGAAGTCAGTCCTGCTACAGTATTGCTAGTTACAACGCGCTGGTAACAAATCGGCTTCCAAGCGAAGGTAAACAGCAACAAGGATATTGTGTCACTAGCAACTGATAATCTGGCTGATACAGCCGGCAACGTACACAAGATGGTACTGCGCACAATCACTAGCCTTTCTACTATGCGTAGTGATAGTTGGGATCAAGCCGACGTTGGTGTAGAACGGCGGAGATAGTGAACGACGGCGCCGTCACGCGCACTCGGAACAACTGTGAGATGTGTTGGACTGCCGTATTCCTGCTACAAGATCGTTCTGCAAGCTGCTTACTGGTAAGCGTTATCGTTTCTAGCTTAGTTGATGTGGCACTCTGCCTCACGTTTGGGCAAGGAGAAAGCTGGGAAGCGATACATACTATTCCGAGAATATATTCTCTTCTGACCTGTTCTTGCGTTTGTTGTGTTGGGGAGTGTCTGTAGCGTCCCGCCACGCAGGGCGTCCCGCTACCCAGGGACGGACATTAGTCAGGATTGCCCTAGGACGCCTCAAAAACACCAAAAACTTGATCAATATAGGGATTTGTATATAAATCTACAACTTCAAGTTACAATCCGCCCAAAATCAACTCAAACCCTATTTTTTCAAGTAATATGATGCAGTTTTTGGTGGTGGCTCACAAAAAAACGCATACCCCACATCACCTGTTGCTCGAGTGTATTGAATTACGTAAGAATGCTCTAAAGCCCAAATCCGTTCTCTGTGATTGGCCTTACAATCTGCAAGGTCCACTGCGAAGCAGGCGAAGTCCGGGGATCTCTTAGATGTAATTCACTCCCATCTGCATCTGCTGCCAAGACCAATGTCCCAGAGTACGAGTTCGTTAACTTCCAGGTTCCATTTCCTTGGCTTTCAATATGCCATTGTTGTCCAGAGTAGGCACCGGCCTTAGCCAAATGTGGCCGTGTTTTGTCGTCGCCATATACGTCCAACAACATGTTGGTTCCGAGCCACATAGTACAGAGATTGTAGGCTCCGTGACTAGTTTTCGATGGCCGAAGCTGCCAATACTGACCACTTAAATTTCCCTCTGTGGACGTTTGCAATCTACCGTCGTGTTGCTGATTCCCATCGTTGACAACATCGAGCGCCAGGCCTGGCTTCGCTGTATTCTTGATTTTGTACCATGATTTGGTATCAAATAATGGCACTGTGGGGGCAACTGGTGCCGTTGTTGCATTGGTTCCCTTTGGTGGCAGAGGTTTGGTAACGCGTAAACCAATGTATGGTTGATGGTTATTGGGTAGTGGGGTGCTGCCAACCTGTTTGCCGAAAACTTTCAAAATCATCTTGCGGTTATACGTGGCAAAGCCTCCTTTAACCCCCAAACCATTTATATCCCGTTCCCCAGAGTTCTTTCCCTTCATTAGGTCTTTCAGATAGTCGGTCGCTTGCTTGACAACATCATCAGAGACATCATCCAAGCTTTGGGAAAACTTCTGCAATTGAGCTTCGACCTGCTCGGAAACCCAAGCACCAATAGTACCAGTGGGAATAGATATAGCGAAGGTAAGTACATCGAATTCATTAATGAGATCTCCCCAAACAATAGTCCAACCGCCTGCTGCAATTCCGCTTCGTACTTCATTGCGGTTGGTAACTTCTGTCATGGTCGGGCTTTGGTAGAAGAATAAATGTTTAGTCAGGTGTTTAGGATAAACTTGTAGCCCACCCTCCCTTGCCTCCTTCTTATAAAAAGATGAGCAGATGAAGAGAACAGTCGCGGCCTCCAAAACGTCGATTGGGCAATACTAAGGTACGCGTCAAGCTATAAAAATAAGCAAGAAATGTCTCATGACAATTACTAAAGATTTAATTAGAGTTTTCTCAGCCCCAGCACCTCAGCTGAACAGATGCCCACCAATAAGCATAATATTTTTATTACCAAGCCTTAACCTGAAGGGATGGCAGTAGAACATACGACCGCGTACAATCGAGAGACTTAGTCTGTTCGCGTAACGCGCTAGCCCGAGTCGGCTTGCGACGTTAGCTTGTTGATCTTTGGTCTGCGCTTCACTCCGAACTTGCGGTATCCCTCAGCCTCAGCTTGGGCTAGCAGAAAATCGCGCTGGCGTTCTAGCTGCACCACTAAAAAGAGCTCATATCGACGCAGTCTTGCTGTGGTGGACATTGGAAAGCACTAACGCGATCGTGTTGCGTCGCGGCCCGTGCGTTACTGTACGCGAACAGACTATAGTCACCTGATTGTATTGGAGATACGGAAGAATAACAGATCAAGCTTGGAGAAGACGGTAGCAACGACTTGCCGGATGACGACACGGTGAATTCATCATATTCAACATTTCAAATATTCATCGCCTTTCGAGATGAGGTTACTCAAATCTCAAGTTCAAGAAGAAGCCGATGAGGGAGGCCGAACAGCTGAACGTGCAAGTGATGGAGACGCATTGAAGCTGTCCTAGTCTTCGAGGCGCCAGTAGAACACGGCGGTGATGACAAGATAGTCAGCCAAGGTTGACACTTCAGCTGCCAACTAGATATAACAAAGATTTGTTGCTAGGAAGTTCAGCCGCATAATTTAGGATGCAACTTAAACCATAGAGCTTAGTAAAGAAGATACTCGTGGTGTGACACCACTTCACTAGAGCCTAGACTATTAATCACATTTGATAGGTGTCCGCTCAGCCAAGTATATGCCAAGGCTAAAAAAAATTAGTTCAGCCAGTCAGCGACAGCTTGGCGGGAGGAACGCCAAGAATAAGGCGATAAATTATCCGTGCGCGGAGAGAGGTGCAGGACCTGTAAGGGGCTACGCCATGATAAATGAACTGCTCTAGTCACATGACGTATGGCTTAGCGCCGACTAAGAGCAGTAAGGCGCAAGGCCTTCAAAGAGCGGGTCGTACGCGCAAGAGAACCTTCTTCTCTTATCTTTCTTCTTCTGTATATAGGACAAATACATACTCGTTAGCAAGCCTCTTTCCGCCCTTAACAGGACCGTCTAGTTCATAGAGTCCGCAACAAGCAAGCGATGGGCAGGTTGATTACTAAATTGGGACTGTCACGGGCCGGAGAGTGGTCTTTTATGACTTAATGTGGTAATCAATCTGCCTATCGCTTGCTTGTTGCGGACTCTGCTAGTTCAATTCTTCGTAGGCTAGTAAATGAGGTTGGGGTACCCAGCAGTGGGTATGGGTTGGGTTGGAGTCGCACAGACTCTAGGTAGGGTTGGGTTAGAGGCTGCGATAAAGCATCTAATTGGTCTATAAACCTAGTAGAGTCAACGCGACCTAGAGGCAAGCTAAGTCTGTGCGGCCTACCCGGGACCCAACCCTAATTACATAGGACCTTAAGTTAGATTAGCGCGTTTTCATTCACGAGGCAACATCGTCATGGCCAAAACACATGGCTAGCGGATGTGGCAGTACTTAACCGCCACAACGCCACACCTCTGCCAGTTGTTGCCAACGCCAACCACAGCTGCCCATTTGCCTCTCATTCTCTACTCTCCTTTCTCTCTCTCTCTCTATATATATATCTATATATGTATATATTCACAAGCAGCACTAGGTATCGAAATAATTCGTGTCCGCTGATGTAAGCCAGACCTCATCCAAAAAGCGGACACAAATCAGTGAAAAGTTATACGATCGTGGGTTAAGACAGAAATTGGGCAAGTGCGTTTACCCCACATGTTGGCATGTACCTAGTGTGATGGCGCTGAAACATTCAAACGCGGGGTAAAGCAAATCACCGGTTCAGAAGTGAATGGGGTGACTTGCAGCCATGAGGATCTATCACGTGCATCTCAACAAGTTTGAACCCGCAAACTTTAAACTAGGCTGTTACGTCATTACGCAAATGCTACGCTACTAAATAAGTGTTACCCATCTGCACGATAGCATTCCAGGATAGCTCTCTCGTTCTGTTGTTGTCACAACCACTGAGTCTAAAACTCCGAGCGAACACCTCTGTTCACGAATCAATACCATACAAACCATGGCTAAGAATACCCCTGACGAAAGGCTGGTATATTTAGCTTTGAGAGGTGTCTTTAAGGGAGCAGATGCTCATATTCGTAAAGCAAAGAAAATCCACGAACTTATTCAGAAACATCACCATGAAATCAACATCAAGAATCTCATACAGGAGCATAACATGGACAATCTTTGCAATGTAGCAAAAGTCCTTCTTGAACAACAGGTTTTCAGTTCAACACTAAAAGCAAAAATCCGTTTTCCGGAGGTATTTGAAGTTTCCCCCAGCCAGAGCGCAGAACGGGCGATCTCAGAGTCCGAAGCAGCAAAAACCGAGGCCGATGCTATCCAGTGTGCAGCTGAAGGTCGCCAAGTTGCAATTGCAGTAAATCAACTTGACGGTGGACATGGAGTCAGTGGAACGGAAAAGGGAAAAGAGAAAGGCAAGTAAACATAAGCATGCGTACATGTCGACGTGCTTGCTAAGGCAAGGTAGCTTCTCAAGGCTTGGACATTCAGTCTGGAAAACGTATGTACTCGCAACCCAGCAGCTCTGCACCATCGCTGTATCCGGTTTATCTACCATTTGCTGTTCAGCACCGACTTTTAGTAAGGGTCCAGCACATACTTGAAAGAGCTTGTTACGGTTTTGCGCAGAAGAAATTGGGCGGCGTAGTACAAAGGGAAGGATGGGACTGTGCTGAAGCGGTTGAGCTCAATCGATGGCCCAAGATATTCCTGATGTACCAAGACGAATTCTCTGCGAACGAGTTAGAGGTTCTTGGAAAGCCTTTACCCGAGCTACTGGACTCAATAACACAACTCCGGCATGCTGCGGTTCACCGAATTCGCCTTAGTGCGAATAGCGCTTTACAATTTGTTGTTGACGCTGAGTCGCTAGCAATGTTGTTACGGGACGACGCTTCTATCAATTCTGTTTCGAGATTGCGGCGCGAAAGTCAGTTTACCATTGAGGACCTCAAGAGAAACAAGGACTTGTTGGAATCGAGGCTAGCAGAGATAAGAAAGCAGTTGGCAGCTAGAAGAGCCGAATTGGAGCGCCAGGAACTCGATGCAGTTGAGAACACGTTCAAAGAGGATAAAGAGTATCTAGCATTCGCTGGAGCAAACTTGGAGCAAGCACTAAACTCACCCGCAACGGTAATACACAGCCAAACTGCCACAGAAGACGAGCTGTCTTCGGAAGCAGATTTTGATGAAAGTGTATATGAAGCTGGACCCAGTCAAAAGTGCACAGATTGATTCATTAAATTGGTATCACACACAATTTCATGCTCTCTTTTTTTCGTCCTCTTCAAAAAGTGACACCCTGCTTGTTATGAATGCATAGCATGTAGAAATGGGTGCTGTAAGCCTAGGACTACATCACATGACTGCTCTGCAGTCATGACTAATGCGTCCGACTATTTCAGAGCTTAACACACACTTGTACATACACAAAAGAATACAGTAGCGATTGCGGTTCCCTCAATCCACGCAGCTGCGTAACTGTCTTGCAGAGTCCCACCTTCCTTACACAGCTTAGCGCTATATGCCAGTATCTGCGGAAGAATAGTCGATATGATTGGCTAGTTTGAATTCTGTCATGAGTGGATCTCTGTACAGTAGTGCTGAACGTTTATCGAGCAGTCGTCCTCAGACGACGACGGCACAATCTCTGCGACGTGCGTACAAATACAGCCCCGAGGAATGGATCGCTATGTCCTCGTCATCACAACCTTAGTCCACAATGCTTCTACTAAACATCTTCTTCGCACTCCTCTTTCCCTCAGCTCTGAGAGCACGCCCCGTAGCCACTGCTGTTCTGCCACCTAGTCTACAGACCTCCTCTCACCTGGTTTTCCAGTTCGACAACGGCACCTGGGTCGAAAACATCGCCGTTCGCTCGAACGGAGATCTGCTCGTCACACTTGTCGATCGACCCGAACTTTACCACGTCGATCCATTCCACAACACCGCAACACTCGTTACAAACCTCGAAGGCGAGGCCCACGCTCTCAGTTTGCTTGGTATCACGGAGATGGCTCCCGACATCTTCGTCTTCGTCGCTGGCAATTTTTCGATTTCTCGAAGCGCACCAGATCCAGCAAGCTATTCGGTATGGCAAATAGACTTCAACCGTGGTGGGGAGTGCGAAAAAATCTCAGAAATCGAAAGACTACCAGAAGCAAGCTTTTTGAATGGTATGACGGCGTTGGATCGTCGCGAAGGCACGGTTCTGATCTCAGACTCGGTTCGAGGCGTCGTCTGGCGTTTGAACATATGGACTGGAAAGTACGAAGTGGTACTGGAGGATATGACGATGAAGCCGGTCCAAAATGTACCTCTCATCCTGGGTATCAATGGAATCCGAGTCTTCCAGGGCTACGCGTACTACGTAAACGCAATCAAAGGCCTATTCTGCCGCACGCGTATCGATCTGTCCACAGGAAAGGCGTCCAGGCCATACGAGATTCTCGCAACCGACGTGTTTGGAGATGACTTCATAATGTCGAAAGAAGGGATCGCGTTCATCACCGAGAACGGCGAAAACTCGTTGGTAAGAGTGGATGTCGATGGAACTCGAAGCTTGGTTGCGGGAGGAGCTAATTCAACATTGATTGCGGGCGCAACTTCAGCTGCCTTTGGAAGAACATGGATGGATCAAGACATACTCTACGTGACGACCGCGGGAGGTCAAGCCGCCCCTGTCAATGGCACCTATACCGAGGCCGGAAAAATCGTCGCTATCTACGTCAAAAATACATAACCGATGAACATGTTTGGCAAGTGAGTCGCGTACCACACCCCCTTCAGTCACTTCTTAAACGTTTACAACCCAACAACGTCATATGATGTGGCACAACAAGATATCGAGCAAAGGCAGAAGGTTTCCGACTCGCGATCCGTGGGATAGAAGGATTAGAGAGTTGCCGAGAGTTAATCGCTAGGTTGGTGTTGTTGAAAGAAGCTGCCCTCTTCTCTTTGAAAGGCTATCGGAACTCATACCTAGGAGTCTAAAGTCACGTGACCTTTTACTACACCACAACGATCATATCGTATTGACGAAAGTGCTAATGCTAAAATGCAAGCGAGACGCTATTGAGTGACACTATATATTCGTTAATCGTAGCGCAGGTGTGTTTCCCAAACACCCTGACTCGCTGTATGCAGCATCAAATATCTCTTTTGATTCAGCGAGCGGAACCAAAGCTGTGAACCTCTTCCAGTGGCTGCTTTGTGCTCACGTTTGGTTCAACAGTACGGTTCAAGCAGTCTACCGTGGCGATCGCAAGTAACTGCTGACTACCATGCTTTAATTATTGTTTTTGGGCGTTTCAATCTTCTGCGTCATTGAGGAACGGGAAGATACTGTACCGGCACTGGTATGGAGAACGGCTGGGCGATGCGTGCAGATCAAGCAGCAGCTACGCGACAGTCCCGACCACCAAAACGACAGCTGGGTCTCTGACAATGCTTGCCTTGTCGTTCTCATCATGTAGAGATGCTTATCGCATAGATTAAGCTCTACAACTCACTGCATGCAATTCGATGAGCAAGACAAGGGGCTGATATACGTCGTTCGGGCACTCAAGAGGAAACGTTCTGGTTATAGGCTAAGTTATATTCTCTCAATCTGAATGAACGCTCTGTGTTGTGATCGCTTAGATCTCTCCACCATTGATACAATAGACGTCTTTCTAGCTGGGTGACGGCGCACTAATGTCAATCCAACCGTGCCGGGACGCCTGGTATAACGGGACGCTTTCTCTTCCGGGCCCTCGGGTTTTCCCTAGTGTTCTTGAGTATAAACAAGTGCAGTGCGCATCTATTCTGTAGCTCTTGTTCTCCAAACATATCAGTCTCCGACACCGAAAAGCGTGTCGTTAACTGTGCTGTCGCTCGTTCTGTCAATGCTGTCCCCGACTCTCCTCTAATATCCCCCTGTTTATCCGCGACGATACATATCTGCAAAGAACTCGGTGGGCTAGGAAGGAAGCTAAGATAGCAAAGACTAAGACTGCAGTCTTAGAAGGTCGATTTAAGGTAATGAGGATACATCCCGGCAGTTTCTCCGCGCAGATGGCAAATTCGTCAAATCGCTTCTAACAGGCCGTGCGTCTTTAGCAGCCCTTCGCATGCAGCAGCTTGCAGTAGCGTGCTGAGATGTCTGCGCGACCGCTTTGCGCGCTGTGGCTAAGCTCATTACCTCAAACAGCTCTTATTCCCAGATTGCGGGCAGCTGTTCTTCCAGACGTGCACGCGCGCGTTGCAGATTGCCGCGTCTTACACTCCCTCTACTAATTAACTTCTTCGCAAAATGGCTCTTTTGTCGTACGAATTGCTATCAAATGCCTCTTCGCTCAGGCTTATACTACTTCCACTATAAAGCAATCGACTTCTCGTGAGATGTCTGCGGAATAGTGTACAAAGTGTGTGCAACAGGACAGCATCTTCACGCCTATACGACCTACATCGCTGCGCACCCTTCCTTGTTAACATAAGTGTCGCGAGACGCTATGATAGCAGCCTAGGTAGGACTGCTCTACTCGCTGGCACCTTGTCCATGTGCGCAGTAGTCAACGTGAGTCCACATGGCGAACGCCGTCCAGCGCAAGTTGTGAGGCGGGGCGGCGCTCAGCCTCGACAGGCAGCCTTTACAGCAGCCCAGCCCACGCTTCCTCTGCCTGCTTCGCTCTATCGCGACGATGCCTCTCTACTCTTCACATTATAAGAGTCGTTCGCGCATCGCCTTTCCTTGACTAAGCTAAAATTGCAAACGCCATGCGGCTTCTCCACTTTAACGCGCTGGGAAGGCCCGTCTTGACAGATTTCCGCAGCAAAACGATCCCGCCCTACGCCATTCTGTCGCACAGATGGAGCGACTCCGAGATCCTCATCGAAGACATATCGAACGGAACCTACAAGGAGAAGGAAGAAGGTTATCGAAAGCTCCGGTTTTGCGCCGAACAGGCGGCGCAGGACGAGCTGCAGTACTTCTGGATCGACACATGCTGCATCGACAGGTGGAATAACAACGAGCGCTCGAAGGCGATCAACTCGATGTTCCAGTGGTACAAGGATGCGGAGCGGTGCTACGTCTTCTTGTCAGACGTGTCAGTGTTGATTGTAACAGAGCCGGTCCAACGCAGCGACTGGGAGGCATCATTCCGTGCAAGCGCATGGTTCACGCGGGGATGGACGCTCCAAGAGCTAATCGCGCCAGTGTCAGTCGAGTTCTTCTCGCGTGAAGGACATCGCATAGGCGACAAAGCATCGCTTGATCAGCTACTACACGACATCACCGGCATCCCGCTTGCGGCACTGCGCAACTGTCCTTTGTATGAGTTTAGTACATCTGAGCGAAGGCGATGGGCCGAAACCCGCAGAACAAAAGAAGAAGAAGATATTGTATATTGTCTGCTTGGGATTCTTGGTGTCTCTATGCCCACCGCGTACGGCGAAGGAGAGGAGAGTGCAGGAAGCAGACTGCAGGATGAACTGGAGGGAGCTAGTAACGCACCGTCGATTATTCCGTTCTCACAAAACCCCCACTTTGTCGGTCGTCAGTCACAGCTCGTCGAGCTAGAAGCAAAACTCTTCAGCAACGAACAGATTACTACCACGCTAGCGATCGTAGGACCTGGCGGAACAGGCAAGTCGCAGCTCGCGCTTGAGGTTGCACACAGAACAAGGCAGAACGACAAAAGCTGCTCAGTCTTTTGGATGGACGCAAGCGACAAAGATAGTCTCTACCAGTCGTATGCAAGTGTTGCGCAGAAGCTTAATGTTGTGGGCTGGGACGACGATCAGGCCGACATGAAGCAGCTTGCAAAGCGCTGTGTAGTAGAGATGAGTGCGCGACAGTGTTTACTGATCTTCGACAACGCAGAAAACACCACTCTGCGATCTGGCGGCTCGTCCACGACAGAAGCGGCGGACCTAGCCGACTTTCTGCCGCAGTCTAAGCTATGTTCTGTCATCTTTACAATAACCAACACCGACACAGCTCAGGCGCTTGCTTCACAGAACATCATAGCGCTGCAAGAGCTGACACTAGACGCGGCGCTGAAGATGCTGCAAGTCCGCTTAGCGAGGCCACTAGCGAACACTGAGCAGCAGGAAGCCGAGCACTTGCTGAGAGAGCTATCGTATCTCCCTCTAGCAGTCATGCAAGCAGCGGCCTGTATAAAGGCTAGCGGTATGACGGTGCAAGAGTACCGATCACGACTGGACGATTGTAAAGAACAAGCTATCGAGCACTGCGGTAACTCGTCCGCGGGTAGACTACAAGGTTCTGGCGTAAAAGACTCTGTCGCTGCTGCACTGTTTCTGTCTATAGATCAGATCAGTCGTGATAATGCGTTTGCGGCAAACTGTCTGTATCTTGCTGCATGCGTAGACAGAAAGGACATCTCGATTGATCTTCTAGAGGCATCCTCAACGCAAGCAAGAGAAGATGCTATCAGGATGCTTGACAAGTATGCGCTCGTCACCAGGCGACCTGCTGAGTCTGCGCTCGATGTTCATCGACTAGTCCATCAAGCTCTACGCAAGCGGCTGCAGGTGCAGGGACGGCTCCAAGAATGGACTCAACACGCGATCACACAGCTACACCAAGTTTTTCCAGACAGCGACCATAGTAACAGAAGTAAGTGGGGACGACTGCTTCCGCATGCACTGTATGCTCTGTCGCATAGTCCGGCGGACGATGACGACGAGGGAAGATTGCGCCTTGCATCAAAATGTGCTATGACTCTGTTTAGTGACGGACGGTATAAGGAGGCCGAAGAGCTGGAGGTGCAAGTGATGCAGACGAGGAAGAGAGTGCTTACCGACGAGCATCCTGACACGCTGACCAGCATGGGTAACCTAGCGGAGACGTACAGGAACCAAGGGCGGTGGAAGGAGGCCGAAGAGCTGCTGGTGCAAGTGATGCAGACGAGCAAGAGAGTGCTTACCGACGAGCATCCTGACACTTTGCTTAGTATGCACAATCTCGCGTTCACGCTGCAGTCACAAGCTCGTCATGAGGAGGCTCTTGCACTAATGGAAAGATGCTTTCAGCTACGTGAGCAGGTTCTTGGGGAGCAACACCCTGATACACAGTCTTCGCTCAATACGCTAAGTGACTGGCGAGTGGAGTGTGAATGAATTTATAGTGAGACAACTTTATGATATCGCCGCTATCTGTAGATGGTAAAGTTGGATGCCGCAGGCTACTATCCCTCCATGTGTGGCGGAAAAACCTGCGTGACGGCATGCCGGCAGTGCTCCCCACCACAACAAAGCCAACCGCAGCGGAGAGACGTAGATAATCTCGGAATAGAGACCTTAACCTCAAAGCTTTCTTTGCACTTTATCTCTTTGCCAACGAATTCCTGCTTAGCTAGCAATACCATAATGCGCTGCTGCTATGCACGACAGCCCTGCCTCGGACAGCCTCGGATGTGCCAGAGGTTGTATGCATGTATCCAAGAGTTTGTTAAGCTATACAAGGATGTATAAAGAGTGTATCCCGAGCGAAGTACTACGGCATCATGGGTTGTGGCGCTGTTGTGCAAGTCTATTGCTCTGCAGAGCAGGATCGACAACTATGGCGCGCTACCTGCAAGTTGTACAGAAATGCCGCAAGTAGCTTAGCGGTATTCTATTAGCGCTGACCTCAGATCCTTGTCCCGCGAGCGTGACGTAGATGGAGCTACCCGGCTAGCGGCTGAGGCTAAGCATGACTCGTTCGTGCTCGAATACATGCACAAACGCCGCACTAGACTCCACGCACGCCTATTTTCAGAGCAGATACTAGTAGAGGCAGAGGCTTATATACATTTTTGCAGCGACGTAAAATTCGAAATAGAGTAATTAGTGCAAGTATACAGAATCTTTCGTCCTCATCTCGTAGACGACTTTAAGCTTCTAATGCCTATCCTTGCTAATCCGTGCAGCAGCTTCAACCCTTTGCCTGTGCGTGCACTTTAGGTGCTATCTGCTATTGTAGAAGAACTAGCAAGCTGGTACTGCTCGTGCGATGCAAGCGCGTCGGCGTAATGCTGGTGACATGCACGCGTGGTCGGGTGATCCTTCCCAAATACAGCTTGGTACCCAGCGCATGCTCTCTCGTACAGAGCAAGGGATTCGTTGTAGCGACGCCGATGTGTGAGGAGGTGGGCAAGACAGTATATGCTCGTCAGCGT
Source organism: Alternaria atra (assembly GCF_907166805.1). Lineage (NCBI taxonomy): Eukaryota > Fungi > Ascomycota > Dothideomycetes > Pleosporales > Pleosporaceae > Alternaria > Alternaria atra. The sequence goes on from NW_025091336.1 coordinate 1,090,756, forward strand.
GTCTGGATGCTCATGCCCCAGCACCTTCTCCCTCCGCGCCAGCGTCTGTCTGTAGCATCGCTCCGCCTCGTGTGTTGCTGGCGTCCAGCACAGCGCCAAGTTGTTCATGCTCGTCAGCGTGATGGATGCTCATGCCCAGCACCTTCTCCATCCGCGCCAGCGTCTGTCTGTGCATCGCCTCTGCCTCTTCGTACTTGCCCTGCCTGTTAGCACGTTGCCAAGTTGCCATGCTCGTCAGCGTGAATGGGATGCTCATGCCCGAGCACCTTCTCTTTCCGCGCCAGCGTCTGTCTGTGCATGCCTCCGCCTCTTCGTACTTGCCCTGGCTGTTAAGCACTCTGCCAAGTTGCCATGCTCGTCAGCGTGTCGGGATGCTCATGCCCGAGCACCTTCTCCTCCGCGCCAGCGTCTGTCTGTGCATCGTCGCCTCTTCGTTGCCCGGCTGTAGCACTCGTTGTCATGCTCGTCAGCGTGGATGCTCATGCCCCAGCACCTCTCCTCGCCAGGTCTGTCTGTCATCGCCTCCGCCTCTTGTAGCCCAAGCCTAGCAGCCTACCATCCATGCTATCTAACGTCTCCGCATTGTCTTCCCCAAGCACCTCGCTCCTAGCCTCCATCGATACCACTGACATCTGCTCTGCCTCGCCTGCTCTCCCTCGTTGCCACGCGTACCATGCCGCCTTGTACAGCAACAGCGCCCACTCCTTCAGTGACTCCCTATCCTTCGGCCGCTGTGCAATGCCGCCTGTGCGTGGGAAACAGCGCCTGACACTCTCCAGTTCTTGTGTTCTCCTGTCGGCAGCTCTGCGCACAGGTTCGAGATAAACTGCGCTCTCCACCTGTCGAGCTGCCCTTCGTTCTCTAGCCACGCCCGCGTCGCTAGCTGCACCAGGCTGTGCATCTCAAACGTGTCTGCATCTCTAGTGACTGTGACAAACGAGTAGTCTCGCACGGCCAGCACGTCGTCCTCGAACCCGTCGTCTGCTGTGCTGCTCTGGCCGCGGAGCAGACCTTCCTGGATCCCTGCCGGTCGAAGAAGCTCATCAGCGACAGCAGGCCTGCTGCCGACTGTCTTGTGCTCCGTATGTGATCGAACGAGATCTGCCACGTTATCAGGACCGAGTTGCTGGCTGCTGCATCTCGGCGAAGGTGGCCCGCCTCGCGGTTCAGCAGACTTGTCTTTCTGCTGTCGCTCTGCCGGTATTCGTCGAGGTACTGCTGCACCGAGCATCGCGGCGCTCGCTCTCGGATGTAGGCCGCCGCCTGCCGGAGCAAGCGGCATGTGGTCGAGGCGTCGTCGCCAGCTTAGCGATGCTATCGTCTTCCTTGTCTACGTCTCGTAGCTTCTTGCGGAGCAGAGCGTGTGCAGCTGCATCGTGCATCGGCTCGATCGGTATGATGTCGCTGTCCTCTACGACCTGCATCGCCGCCCCTTTGTCCGGCTCGTCACCAGGACGGAGCCATGCCTGCTTGAGGGGATGTATCTCGATAGATGCTGTTGGAGAGCGCCGCCGTCAGTCGGGGAAAGCACAGCAGCATCGTCCGCGTTGTCCAGCACCAAGAGCCACCGTCCGTTCTGCTCGTTGCGCAGCCAGTCGTGCACCAGCTTGAACACATCCGCTTGCGGGTCCTTCCGCCCGCGAACCTTGACCTGCTCGGCGATCTCGCGGAAGCTCTGCTCGAGTCGCGCCGTGTTGCTGGCGTGCGCCCACAACACCCATGTATCTGGCGACTGCTCAGCGGTGCGGTAGCCGTGCTCGATGGCCAGCTGCGACTTCCTGTGCCTGCGTTAGATGCGAGCGCCGACCTAAGCCCCTTCCGCCGCACTTACCCCACCCCGCCGAGGCCCACCAGCGCGACGCGAGATGCTGGCGCAGCGCATCGTTCGCGGATCTGGTCGAGCAGCGTTCCACGAGCGACGAAGTCGGGGTCGCGGCGAAACGGCACGAAGCACGAGGGCTGTGGTGGGGTCTCCGGACGTTCTGCAGAGACGAAGGACAGTTAGCGCAGCGTTGGTCAAGGCGGGAGCGGGCACTTGCCGGGTGCAGCAAGGTGGATAGCGCCAGAGTTGTGCCCTATCTGCAGCCCCTGGTTGCTATCACCTGCGAACGTGATGTTGGTGCTAGGTAAGGCCATCGCACACATTGGCGATCTAGTTTGTGTAGGAGGGAGAGCCTTGTGCAAACCGGCAGCTGCTCTGGCGCGCGAGGCTTAGCCGTCACGGCTGGGTCGTCAAGGCTGGGCTGGCGCTTCAGCTGAGCTGCCCGCACATTCTATGTACAGTACAGTATAGCGCTGCGTTTATCTCTCATGCTCTGGCACTGCTGCCTCCAACGTCAAATACAGTACTGGTCTTGCGCTCGTTCCTCGGTGAGCGTCTGCGCATGCTGATATTCGCTTTCCATCTTCCACAATCCGACGTTCCCAGCTCGCTCTATTTCCAGCGAACGACATGGCAGAGGCAGCCGGTCTTGTTGTTGGCGTCGTCGCTCTTGCTGGCCTCTTCAACAACACAGTCGAGTGCTTCGAGTTCGTCCAGCTCGGCCGCACATTTGGAAAAGACTTCCAGACAAGTCAGCTCAAGCTCGACAGCGCAAGACTCCGCCTGTCGCGGTGGGGCAAGTCTCTGAGTCTAGACAATGATGTCCGAGACACGGCATCGCTTCAGGGGCGTTTTGGTTCGGAGGCAAACGTCAAGCACGCCGAAGCCTTGCTGGGCCAGATCGTAGAACTGTTCGCGGAAGCTGAAGGCGTGTCGAACAGATACAGGGGCCGGACGGAGCCCCAGGACAACAGTCTTGCAGTATACGATCCGCAAACCGACCTGGATCCGGCGATGGCGAAGCTCCACGAGAAAATGCGCCAGCTAGCCATCGAGCGCCAGAACCGGTCTGGCGTACGGCAAAAGGCCAGGTGGGCATTGTATCAAGAGAAGCAGTTTAGACGACTGATCGAGGACATCACCGAGTTGGTTAACGACTTGGACAACCTGTTCCCCGCCACTCAGCAGTCCCAGCGTGAGCTCTGCGACATCGAAGTCTCTGCTATTGGAGAAGGTCAAGACATCTCCGTGTTAAGAGAAATTGCCGCTGCCCAGGACAAGTTGTTAGAGCAGGCTATCACGAAGGCTGCGGAGAGTGCTGAGAAGTCGCACCACATCGTCTTTTCGGGCAGTGGAAATACGGGCCTTCAGCTGGGCCACAACTCGGGTACAATGTCAGGGTTTACATTTGGGAGAGGCAGCTAAAGCTGGTGATGGGCGGCACAGGATGGTAATCGGGTGATGCAGAGTTTATAAGCTACAGAAGAATAACACTCTATGCTTGTGGATAAGAAAACGATGAAGAACACACTCTTGCTGTTCACAACCACTGCATGAGGGACGGACACCCTTCGCTGGGTAGAGCGCGGGTGGGGCAGCGCGCTATCGATAGAACAGGCTGGCAGCCATGTCCTCCCGCGTCTGCCCTGATCGACGCTGCTCTAACTACCGTAACCGCGCTCCACGACCTGATCCACCACAACCTGATCGTCCACAACCTCTTGCTTCGTTCCGTTCCGCTGCGATGCAGCCTTTCCAACTGTGGAGGCGGCTCGCGCAACGCTGAATATCTTAGCCGCGCTGTATTGTATTCCAAGCTATTTCCAAAGCAGTACAAGTGCGGCGCTCTTCTGGAAGCATCTACGGACAGAGGGCTATTTTTAGCATTCGAGCGAGGTGCAGAGGGCATCCTCGCTGGTTGTCCGTTCGTGACTATGGTACTACCACGATCGTCGAGATGGATGCTGCCAGCAAGGCACTTGCAGAGGCTCCCCCAAACGACGATAGAACATGGGCTGCCCGGGCCGATTCCAGCGGCATCGCGATTACTACGTTATACAATCGTTGGCGAGGACGGCCCTCGATTCAGAAAAAGGCTGAAGGCCAACAGTACCTTACCGTGGAAGAGGAGAAAGCTCTTGTCGCGTTCTTGCTGCTAATGTCTAGTTTTGGGCAGCCTGTCCGCATCAAGTACATACCAACGTTAGCCTTCAGTATCGCCCGACGTCGATCCCCCGCGAGTAGACCGATCAAGCCTCCCGGTAAGAACTGGGCTCAAGCCTTCGGGAAACGCCATCCCGAGCTCAAGTCGAAGAGAGTACGATCGATAGACTGGAAGCGCCATGAGATACACATATATGATAAGATCACAGAGTGGTTTGATGTCATCGGCAAGGTGCTACAGGATCCGGCTATTCTGCCGGAAAACGTATACAACATGGATGAGACAGGTGTCCTGCTAAGCAAACTGGGCTCTGTCAAGGTTCTTGTAGGTAAAGATGACGTACGGGGGCATAGAGGCGCGTGCGCCAAGCGGACCATGGTTACCGCTATAGAGTGCATCAGTGCTGATGGTAGGTCGCTACCACCTCTAATCATCTGGCCGGCCTTGACGCACCGGAGCAACTGGACCACGCACCCAACCCCGGGGTGGCACTACGGAGTTTCCGAGAATGGGTACAACGATTCGAAGATAAGTCTCGAATGGCTAAAGCGAGTTTTTGATGTCGAAACTAGAGCCCGAGCCAATGGTAAACCACGAGTACTGATCTGTGACGGCTTCAGTTGGATTCCAGATCACGTGACATGCATAACCAAACACTGGTGTGACAACCTCCTCATACAATGGTGCGACGGCACACCAGTTGACTATATATACAGAGCCTGAGGCATAGACAGAATATTATCACACTTGCTCTCACTTCAGGGTTTCATCTGCTTCGGGACCCACGAGACGCTGGAGGTCCTGGAGTTTTGCTTTGAGAGCAACATCATCCTGTGCCGTCTGCCCTCCCATACCTCTCACAAACTGCAGCCCTGTGATGTATCCGTCTTTGCGCCCCTGAAGACAGCCTACCGCGATCAGGTTGAGCGACTGAACCGCGGCGGCATAAACACAATAGCCAAGGAGCATTTCACTTACCTGTATGCGCCAGCAAGGGAAAGGGCATTAACCAAGAGGAACATCGTTGCCGGGTGGGCTGCTACGGGGTTGTTTCCCTTTAACCCGGAGAGAGTGCTTCGTAACATACCAAAGCCGCCTGCAGACCTCGTCGTCCCGACCGCTAACGAGGTGGGATCCTCCTCCCAGAGCGATGTACCACTAACACCCGTAACTCCTGTGACACCGGTGACGGCAGAGGGCTTGACAGTGTTACATGACCTGATCAAACGCGATACTGGTGCGTCTGACGAGGTGAGCAAACAACGCCTGGAGAGGCGTGTACAGAAGCTTGTGAGTGCCGCCAAGATATCTGTTGCCAAACAGAGCCTCCTCCAGGACCACAATCGCCTGCTGTGCAACATCAACAACGAAGCCACGGTCCGCCGAACGACGCGCTCCTTAGTGCTAAGCGACGGAAAGGGAGAGGGCAAGGTGATGCGCTGGGAGGACCTCGAAAGGGCACGAGCGGAACGCGCTGCTAGAGAGATGGCCGCCAAGAAGAAGGGCAAAGGAAAGCGCGGTCGAAAGCGCAAGACACCTGCACAAGAAGTAGAGGAAGAAACGATGCCTCTGGAGGTAGAAGCGGGCCCGTCAAGACCAAGGGAAAAAGCGTCGAAAAAGAGCAGAGTCCAGGAGCCTGCGCCATGGAGGGCACCAGTGGCGATGATGTATTGATGTATTGGTGTAAAACTATTAGACAACAAGTACCATAAAACCGATCATGTTGCCGAAAGACAATCTCGCGATAGATGTATATGAATTAGTGCTCGTGTTAGTGTGTCATACGCTGATGACCGTGATAGTTCGCCATGATGGTTCAGCTGATGCGCCAACCTCAGCCTCCATGGCTCAGCCTCATGCGTAGGGGCAGCTGTGCCGCTTCGCAAAGCCTACAACAACGCGCAAACCCAGCCGCTGTCACATACAGCACAATGGCTGTCCCCAGCCTCACTACCACGTTTACGGGTCCAGGAAACCGAGGGTTGCAGGTCGGCTACAACTCTGGCTCTATCCAGACCCACGTCCACGCTCCTGGTAAGTGCCTGCCCGCTTCCGCTCTGACCGACACTGTGCTGACGGGGCTCTTCTGCGCAGAACGTCCGGAGACTCCACCACAGCCCTCCTGCTTCGTGCCCTTCCGCCGCGACCCCGACTTTGTCACTCGTGGAACGCTGCTCGACCAGATCCGCGAACGATGCGCTGCGCCAGCATCTCGCGTCGCGCTGGTGGGCCTCGGCGGGGTGGGGTAAGTGCGGCGGAAGGGGCTTAGGTCGGCGCTCGCATCTAACGCAGGCACAGGAAGTCGCAGCTGGCCATCGAGCACGGCTACCGCACCGCTGAGCAGTCGCCAGATACATGGGTGTTGTGGGCGCACGCCAGCAACACGGCGCGACTCGAGCAGAGCTTCCGCGAGATCGCCGAGCAGGTCAAGGTTCGCGGGCGGAAGGACCCGCAAGCGGATGTGTTCAAGCTGGTGCACGACTGGCTGCGCAACGAGCAGAACGGACGGTGGCTCTTGGTGCTGGACAACGCGGACGATGCTGCTGTGCTTTCCCCGACTGACGGCGGCGCTCTCCAACAGCATCTATCGAGATACATCCCCTCAAGCAGGCATGGCTCCGTCCTGGTGACGAGCCGGACAAAGCGCGCGGCGATGCAGGTCGTAGAGGACAGCGACATCATACCGATCGAGCCGATGCACGATGCAGCTGCACACGCTCTGCTCCGCAAGAAGCTACGAGACGTAGACAAGGAAGACGATAGCATCGCTAAGCTGGCGACGACGCTCGACCACATGCCGCTTGCTCTCGTGCAGGCGGCGGCCTACATCCGAGAGCGAGCGCCGCGATGCTCGGTGCAGCAGTACCTCGACGAATACCGGCAGAGCGACAGCAGAAAGACAAGTCTGCTGAACCGCGAGGCGGGCCACCTTCGCCGAGATGCAGCAGCCAGCAACTCGGTCCTGATAACGTGGCAGATCTCGTTCGATCACATACGGAGCACAAGACAGTCGGCAGCAGGCCTGCTGTCGCTGATGAGCTTCTTCGACCGGCAGGGGATCCAGGAAGGTCTGCTCCGCGGCCAGAGCAGCACAGCAGACGACGGGTTCGAGGACGACGTGCTGGCCGTGCGAGACTACTCGTTTGTCACAGTCACTAGAGATGCAGACACGTTTGAGATGCACAGCCTGGTGCAGCTAGCGACGCGGACGTGGCTAGAGAACGAAGGGCAGCTCGACAGGTGGAGAGCGCAGTTTATCTCGAACCTGTGCGCAGAGCTGCCGACAGGAGAACACAAGAACTGGGAGAAGTGTCAGGCGCTGTTTCCACACGCACAGGCGGCATTGGCACAGCGGCCGAAGGATAGGGAGTCACTGAAGGAGTGGGCGCTGTTGCTGTACAAGGCGGCGTGGTACGCGTGGCAACGAGGGAGAGCAGGCGAGGCAGAGGAGATGGCGATGATGTCGATGGAGGTTAGGAGCGAGGTGCTTGGGGAAGACAATGCGGAGACGTTAGATAGCATGGAGATGGTAGGGCTAGCTAGAGAGCTTGGGGGCAAGTACGAAGAGGCGGAGGCGATGCACAGACAGACGCTGGCGCGGAGGGAGAAGGTGCTGGGGCATGAGCATCCCTCTACGCTGACGAGCATGAACAACTTGGCGGGAGTGCTTAACAGCCAGGGCAAGTACGAAGAGGCGGAGGCGATGCACAGACAGACGCTGGCGCGGAGGGAGAAGGTGCTGGGGCATGAGCATCCCTCTACGCTGACGAGCATGAACAACTTGGCGGGAGTGCTTAACAGGCAGGGCAAGTACGAAGAGGCGGAGGCGATGCACAGACAGACGCTGGCGCGGAGGGAGAAGGTGCTGGGGCATGAGCATCCAGACACGCTGACGAGCATGAACAACTTGGCGAACGTGCTGGACAGGCAGGGCAAATACGAAGAGGCCGAGGCGATGCACAGACAGACGCTGGCGATATGCGAGAAAGTGCTCGGGCATGAGCATCCATCCACGCTGACGAGCATGGGCAACTTGGCGGGAGTGCTGAACAGCCAGGGCAAGTACGAAGAGGCCGAGGCGATGCACAGACAGACGCTGGCGCGGAAAGAGAAGGTGCTCGGGCATGAGCATCCCGACACGCTGACGAGCATGGGCAACTTGGCAAACGTGCTTAACAGGCAGGGCAAGTACGAAGAGGCGGAAGCGATGCACAGACAGACGCTGGCGCGGATGGAGAAGGTGCTGGGGTATGAGCACCCATTCACGCTGACGAGTATGAACAACTTGGCGCTAGTGCTAGATAGCCAGGGCAAGTACGAAGAGGCGGAGGCGATGAACCGACAGACGCTGGCGCGGATGGAGAGGGTGCTCGGGCATGAGCACCCATTCACGCTGACGAGCATGAACAACTTGGCGCTAGTGCTAGATTGCCAGGGCAAGTACGAAGAGGCGGAGGCGATGCACAGACAGACGCTGGCGCGGAGTGAGAAGGTGCTGGGGCATGAGCATCCAGACACGCTGACGAGTGTACACTGCCTTGCTCATCTTCTTGCGAAACAGCATCGTATCGATGAGTCTTTACGTCTGTATCGGAGGGCATCTGCTGGGTATAACACCACACTAGGAAAAGACCATCCAACTACCATAGCGTGTGACCAACATTACGCTGCGTTGTGCACATCGCAAGAGCAGCATCGGCTTGTCTGTTCTTCCAGCACGCTAGATAGCGATGCGAGAACATCTACGAGGAAGAGATCAAGACAGTCACGCGAGTTAGCAGACATTACCATTAGGAACTTAAAACACCAAAGAAGGTGAAAGGATTGCATGTGCCGTGGCGTCGTTGCATGTAAACTTCTCCCCTTCAATATTGCTTCTGTATCCCCTGCTTTAAGCTGTTGATTTCTTTCTCTCTATAAGCAACTGCGACACTTATAGATTACTACGAGCTAGTGCACTTCGCCTTCCTCTAACTTAGCGTTGTTGTAGAATTCAGGGCGCAGCTTGTTGGCCCCGAAATGCTATATCCAGGAGCGTTCAACCTCTTGTCTACCTAGTAGGAAGATTAGTGGTCTTATGTATCTCCTATTATAACAGATTCCGCGATCTATTTGCTAGCCGTCCAGGGAGAACCCAAACAGCTATATGTAGGTGCAGACGCGTTTTGGCGATCTTGCTGTCCGCGCGGAGAAACTATTAGAAGACATGCTCTGCGTCTAAACTTCGCTATTAGAGCCTGCAATCACGATCTCTAGGATCTTGGCTCTTTTGCTAGACTTCCAAATAATTCACAGAGATTAATTGTTGCAAGTAGACAGGGGGGTATTTAGAAGAGGTTGATGGACAATCGTAATAGAATAGCCTACACTACGTGCAACACAATGCTCCGCTTAGTTGTAGGCTAACATACCTAAGTTAAAGAACATGTACAGAACAGATTGCGTCGAGCTCGTCTTCGTTCGATCGCGCTAGCCTTACGCCAAAGGTCCGGATGGAAAAGCGTCCCGGCACACAGGGTGTCCCGCTACGCATGGATAGACGTTACTACTATCCGCTCCCAAAACAGGCGTGCGTGGAGTTTAGTGCGGCGTTTGTGCATGTATTCGAGCACAAGCGAGTCATGCTCAGCCTTAGCCGCTAGCCTCTAGCGGGGTAGTTCTTTTTAAGACACGCTGGCAGTACAAGGGTCTGAGATCTGCGCAGATAGAATACCGCTAAGCTACTTGCGGCATTTCCGTACAACCTGCAGGTAGCGCGCTAAAATTGTTGATCCTGCTTCGTAGAGCAATAGACTTGCACAACAGCGCCACGACCTGGGATACCGCAGTACTTCGCTCGGGATACACTCTTTATACATCCTTGTATAGCTTAACAGACTCTTAGATATATGCGTTAAATCTTTAGCACGTCCGAGGCTGTCCGAGGCAGGGCTGTTATACATAGCAGCAGCGCATCGTGGTATTGCTAGCCAAGCAGGAATTTGTGGGCGACAAGATGAAGTGCAGAGAAAGCTTCGAACCCAAGGCCTCTATCCCGAGATTCTCTATGCCTCTCCGCTACGGCTGACTTTATTGTGGTGGGGAGCACTGCCGGCATGCCGCCACGCAGGGTTTTCCGCCACACATGGAGGGATAGTACTTTGTACATCAGTCTGCCAAGGACTTCCTCTTCGCAAGGGCGTCTAGAGAGGTCTTCCCAAATGGTGCTGAAGAAGTGCATCAGGTAATCTTTTTGAAGTCGTTGACAATTCTGTCCCGGACGTTGCACAGGGACATGTATGGTCTCAAAGCGCTAGGACATCCTATCGAGAACGTCACACGGCCTGATCCCGACCCACTAGCAGCGTCACGCTACCCATGCGTCTATTGGATTGATCATCTACACGACTCTAAGTCTAAGTTCTCTGCAAACAACGATCGTGATCTGCAAGTCAGAAGCTTAGTCGATCAGTTCTTAAGGAAGAAGTATCTCTATTGGCTGGAAGCAATTAGTCTTTGTAGGAGTGTGGAAAAAGCCGTCCTCTCTATGGCGAAACTGTGGTCGCACGTGCAGGTATGGCCTGCAGAAAGTACATTGGTATAGTGTACACTATCTAGAAACTAACGCAATTAGGAGATGCGCGACAAAGGTGAGTTTGCTCAGCTTGTTGAAGATGCACAGCGATTCTCCATGTATCACAAAGCGGTAATCGAAAGTTACCCTCTTCAAATATATACATCTGCGCTGTTGTTCAGTCCGAAAGGTAGTTTGATGAGACGGCTGTTTCAGCATGAAGAGCCAGAAGGAATCAGTATTCGACCGGCTATGAGCGACGGCTGGAGCGCGTGCCTGCAAACCCTCGAGGGTCATAGCCATTGGGTCTATTCCGTAGTCTTCTCGCACGACTCGACCCAGCTGGCATCTGCGTCCTATGACAAGACCATCAAGATCTGGGATGCGAGCAGTGGAGCGTGCCTTCGGACACTCGAGGGCCATAGCCATTGGGTTACCTCGGTAGCCTTCTTGCCCGGCTCGACGCAGCTGGCGTCCGCATCGTACGACAGGACCGTCAAGATTTGGGATGCGAGCAGCGGCGCGTGCCTGCAGACGCTCGAGGGCCATAACGGCTATGTTGATTCAGTAGCCTTCTCGCACGACTCGACCCGGCTGGCATCTGCGTCTCATGACAACACCATCAAGGTCTGGGATGTGAGCAACGGGGCGTGCCTGCAAGCGTTCGAGGGACATAGCCATTGGGTGAACTCCGTGGCTTTCTCGCACGACTCCACCAGGCTGGCGTCGGCGTCACAGGACAAGACCATCAGGATCTGGGACGCGAGCAGCGGCGCGTGCTTGCAGATATTCGAGGGCCATAGCGGACCAGTCGATTTCGTGGCCTTCTCACACAACTCAACCCAGCTGGCGTCGGCTTCGCACGACTACACCGTCAAAATCTGGGATGCGAACAGCGGTAGGTGCCTGCAGTCGCTCGAGGGCCATATCAGCCCAGTTAATTCCGTGGCCTTCTCGCACGACTCGGCGCAGCTGGCATCGGCATCACATGACAGCACCGTCAAGATCTGGGATGTGAGCAGCGGAGTGTGCCTGCAATCACTCGAAGGCCATAGCAACAGGGTCGAATTCGTTAGCTTCTCTCACGACTCCACCCGGCTGGCGTCCGCGTCGCAGGATGAGACAGTCAAGATTTGGGATGCGAGCAGCTGCACGTGTCTGCAGATGCTTGAAGGCCATAACGATTTGGTCTGTTCCGTGACTTTCTCATACGACTTGTCCCGGCTGGCGTCCGCGTCACAGGACAGAACTATTAAAGTCTGGGATGCGAGCAGCGGCGTGTGCCTGCAGACGCTTGAGGGGCATAGCAGTGGGGTCTTATCGGTAGCCTTCTCGCACGACTCGGTGCAGTTGGCGTCCGCGTCATTCGATAGAACTATCAAGACCTGGGATACGAACAGCGGCGCGTGCCTGCAGACGCTTGAGGGGCATAGCAGTGGGGTCTTATCGGTAGCCTTCTCGCACGACTCGGTGCAGTTGGCGTCCGCGTCATTCGATAGAACTATCAAGACCTGGGATACGAACAGCGGCGCGTGCCTGCAGACGCTTGAGGGCCATAACGACTATGTTGACTCAGTAGCCTTCTCCCACGACTCGACCCGGCTGACATCTGCGTCTCATGACAACACTATCAAAGTCTGGGATGTGAGCAACGGCGCGTGCCTGCAGACTGTCCATGTCGGCACGACTCCCGAGAACATATCCTTCGATTCTACTAGGTCTTACCTTTACACTACAATAGGCACTATCGCCCTCCAAGGCATAGAAGGTTCCAGCACAAGAGATATAGTGAAATCTGAGCGTTCTATGTACGTAGCCACGAGTCTCAGTGCCGACAGCATATGGGTTAAACATGCTGGGGAGAACATGCTTTGGATACCATCAGAGTATCGACCTTCTTGTTCGTCTGTGAGCAGGGCACTCGTGGGTATAGGTGTTGGATCTGGAAGGGTATGGCTTTGCAGTATCAACCTTTGATATCTTTAGCACTCGTCGTTGCAAGAAATTATTCCTCTCTTGCTCTACTTCGTTATCATCTCTATTCCATAGAGGGGGACAAATATATAGGCTATATACTGCGCCATAGAAGTTTCGAGCACTGTTTAGAAAGTGAATGTTACAACTCAGAGTCTAGGACCGATTCTCTGCTGGCGGATCGATCCCATGATCATCACGTACGGTATGCATAGATCGGACACATGGTTGTAGACGCTTCTAGAAGGCTGCCGGTGTGCGCCACAGCCATTTTTAGCAAGTAATCTGCTACAGGCATAGCGTCGAATCCGTTACGACACGGTACACAGATATCTGAGCACGCTACTGCAGGCGGCCTGCATGCCAAGAGACACTAGCTGGTTCCAACACGCTGGAACGCTTTTCCATCGGCGAAACTGCGGGGCTGTATACATGTTAGGCTAAAATACCCTTTATGTAAGAGGCTACGCTCGAGGAGCTATCGCACAGGTTTACTAGAGTTGTATTCGATAGAGAAGAGAAGAAAACACGACAACAGCGAGAATTTCACTTTTTGGAATTAACGTAGCACAACGCGCGCAAAACGTCCGCTAGAGACGGCTTTCGACTAGCCAGCACTCAGAAGTAGCGCCCACTGCTGCTGAGGCGCCATGGCGACACCGTGGCCCCGAAGGTCGACCTGGCCGATCCCAATAGACGAGCATGCTACCAACCTCAGCGCTTTCCTTCGCGAGGTGCTATCCTTGATCGAGCGCAACGGAGGCCAGCAGCCTATGCCGGCAGACATCGTTGGCGACATCATCCGCGGCGCATTGACGTTCGTACTGAAGACGCAGCACTCCCCTGACCTCCGCGGCCTCAGCGACGCGCTCAACGTCGCGCGGACCGAGGCAAGAGCGACAGCAGAAAGCACGGCGCAAACCCTCGACCAGATCAAGCAAGAACTTAAGTCCACCGTAGAACTCGTACAACAGTCCGCAACAAAGATACAATAAAATGGCAACATAGCAGAAGAGGCGAGAGCGGCAGCCAAGGACGCCACAGAGGTGGGTAAAGCGACGCTAGAGATCGCGCGAGAGATCAGGAACAAGAGACCACAAGAGCAGGCGAACGGACCAATGAGCTACGCTGCGGCGGCAGCTAGGGGAGTCCCGTTAGCAGGTACATACAATGCACAAAGTGTCAAACAGCCATCTGCGCAGACGCAGCGTGAGGTCATCATGAATATTAGAGACCCCCTCACCGTACAGAGCCTAAGGACTATGAATCCTAGCAACCTTAAAATGCATGTCCAGCGTGCCATCGAGCAAAGTGGCAATGAAAACATAGTTAACGTGAAGATCGTCTCATCTAACCAGCTGAAGAGCGGAGACCTGAGCATCAAGACAGCAAGCAGCAGGGAAGTCGAGGCGCTACGACAGTTCGCGGACGACTGGGCCCACCGCATAGGCAGTGGGACTACAGTGCAGATCCCGACGTTCGGCGTCCTCGCACACGGCATACGCACAAGCACGATGGACATGAGCAAGCTCGACGAGATCAGAGCGCAGATACTGCAGGACAACCGACCGTTCATACCCCAGGCGGAGATAAGACACATAGGCTGGCTTACTAGAGATGCTACCACCAAGACGGCAACAACTATCACCATCGAGTTCACCAAACCAGAGGACGCCAACAAGATCATCGACGAGGGTCTGATCTGGCAAGGTGAGGTTTTCCAGTGCGAGCGATACGAGCGACAGTGCCGAGTGAAGCAGTGCTTCAAGTGCCAAAGATACGGCCACATAGGAACCCAGTGCAAGGCAGCAACAGCATGTGGCCAGTGTGCGCAGGAGCACGACACCCGAGACTGCCCATCGAGGGCCGGACAAGCCGTGACTAGGAAATGTGCCGCCTGCCGCGGCGAGCACGAAGCGTGGAGCCGCCAGTGCCCGACCAGGAAGGACGAGATAGCCAAGGCAAGGACCGCGTACGAGATGCGACCGCGCTACCACCACGTTTCGCAAACAGCCGGACAAAACGTGCAGATTGATATCCCGACGTCTACGATTCAAAGGAGAAGGACTAGTCAACCAGTGGCAGCTACGCAGCCGATGCAGCTTACCAGGAACCGATCGCAAACAGGAAGAGGACAGAAGAGAACCAATGCAGGAACCAATGTCGACTCGATGGGTCAGGAGATCTCATCAACACAGGGCAGCGCGAGCCAAAGACCGCATCGACAGATCATACCTAGCAGGAGAGCTCTGGAATCGACTGGACTCAACACCCGGGCGATACAGAACAACAGCAGTCACCACATGGAGATCGACTCCGACGATGATACATGAATAAGCACAACACACTAAGCATACTACAGTACAACGTGCACAAATCAAGAAACATGGTGATGGCGAGCATGCTGCGGGACCCTAGGATCCATGAGTACGACATCCTGGCCATCCAGGAGCCATGGAGAAACCCCTTCGCGGCGACGACACACCATCCAGCGAAACGCGTCTTCCACCTTTGCTGCCCAGCAGGAAACGAGGCAGGACCCGCCCGGGTATGCTTTTTCATTAACAAGAGATTAGACCACAAGAAGTGGCAGTTTAAGGAGCACAGCAGAGACATTTGCTCGCTCACAGTTGTAAGGGGCTGAAGCCTTGGTTAGTAGTACTTGGCCTGTGGCCTTCGTTATAGCTGGTTGGGATAGGCTGCAACCCTCGGAGCGTTGTCGGGGCTTCATCGGCGCTCCACGGACCCTTAGAAGTTTCTCGAACCTAGCACTACGTGATACATAGACCCAGCACAAGCGTAGTGTAGCTTCTCTATCGAATTCATTACTGTTATACCTTGCACTTATGGTCAACCCATCGCACCCTTACACCCAATACGGCAGCGGGCGGACCTGCCGTACCCTCGACACACACTGGCGAGCTGTCGTGCCTGCGGAACAGAGCCCAGAAAATGACGGTTGTAACAGCCATGCTCCCCGTGAGCGAGGCGTAGAATGTCACGAGGTACGGGTTTCGTGCAACCGGCGTTAACGCCATCGCACACGCAGATCCCACGCTACCAACGAGCAGGCCGATTGCTTGCACAACAACCTTCATGGCCTTGGGCGAGTGGTCATAGGCATACTCCAGCGCGGTCACGTAGGCAAAGATCTCACCAGCAGAGATCAGCAAGTATAGAGGCGCCTGGATCCAGACGTTGATCTCGTTGCGGCCGCAGCTTCCCGGCTGATCGTAGCAAGGCGGAGACCGGTAGATGAATAGCTGTACCAAAGTGGCGTACAGCATCGACAACGTGACGAAGGCGAACCCGATGGCGATGCGGCTCACCGCTGTTGGATAGATGCGACGGCGATGGAGAAATGGATATAGGACTTCTTGGATGAGAGGCCCAAGCACTATGCAGCCAACCTGGTTCATCGCAGGCAGGAGGTCGTTCGGCGTGCCGTTGGTCTGCATCTGGCCGGCTTGGGAGATCAAGTTGTTCTGCATCTGGTCGAAGCATATGTAGAACATGATGAATGCGAGACTGAGCGATGGGTCAGCGAAGAGTTCGAGGCCCGCACGTATCGATGGTTTCTTACAGAATCCGGCAAGCCTGAAGACCCCGGGTAAGCTCGTCGACAAGCTGCGTACTCCAAGGTACCGTCCTGTGACGGCGTTCGAGTTGGTAGGAGGGATCTGCGCGTCCCATCTTGAAGCCACTTCGACAGGCGCAGACGACGATCTTGAACGCTTCGGGAAGAGCATTCTGCTCGCGAGGAACCCTGGCTGTAGCACGTCAGCGAGCGATATCAGGATATAGGTACGTAGAAAAACCGCACTGTAGTATTGCCTGCCGCCAACGAGCATGACGAGCGCGATCACCATGAACCCCAGCGTCAGCCCGTAGGCAGCCGTGAAACTGACGTGCGTCTCTATGTAGACGGTCGCGAACCATGACAGCGAGCCGACGTTGCCAACCCTGATGGATCGTAAGCCATGCGATAGCCTCGCTTGGAGCCCCCCGCCCTCTGCCCCCCTCGTTTTCTCCAAGACTCACCAGTAGTACAGATTGTAGATGTATTGCAGAGTGATCTGGTAGTCTGTGACGACTACTTCTCCCGTCTTGAGCGTCATGACCCTGGGCTCTGTCTCAGTTTGCTGGTCGGCAATGAACGGGACCGCAATCGCTCGGAAACCTCCCCCTCCGAGACCGATGAGAAACATGGCGATTGCAAGGCCCGGAACACCCCATCCCCTCTCGATGATGCTAGTCACGGAGCTCACGGTCAAGATGGCGCATCCGAGGCAGTACAGCACCACGCTGGCAACTAGCGTGACGTAGCGCCCCAGGTAGCTATCCGCGATAATGGCGACGAGGATCGGCGCAGCATAATAGAATATGTAAAAGGCGCAGTAGACCCGCGTTGCCATTGCCTGACCGAGGCCCAGAGCCCCGGCTGGCTGTCCTGCATCACGGTGCAGCGGATGTTCCATGTAGTTCTCTGCGCACCATCTGGTCAGCGGTACTCATGTTGCTGAAAGCCTCCAGAAGCAACATACGCCATGGTGCAGTCAGACCCCAGAAAGCAGCTCTTTCCCAGAATCCTATACCTGCCACGATCCACAGCCGCCAAGGCACATCCTCTCGTACACGCCGCAGTCCGCCGTACTTGTTCAAAGACTCGCTGTCCCCTTGGTTAGACAACGTTGATCTCATGGCAGGCGAGTAGAAACCATACTTGCTGCCTTCTGTCGTCAGCGACCGTGTCATATCGACTGCTCAATTTGACTACAAACACCGAAACACGAGGGTCGTAAGCTAGGAGAGAAGGCAGCCCGCGACCAAGACCAGAGCCTCCTTTAGTAAGTTTGGCAGCCAGGGCATGAGACGGTCTTGTCGCTTGCTCATACTGTACATCAAGCAACAGTACAGTACACTCGGAAGAAATGCTCCACCACATCCGGCTGGTGGGTGCTGAGCCGATGCACGTCCTACCCACTCCCAGCGAGCGAACCCCTACTGCTGTGAGCACCGACAGTACTGTACTGTACTGCACATTGCTGGCAGTGTGCACACATAGGCAGAGCCTCCTACACAACCATGGATAGGCGTCAAACCACTCGTGGACAGCTGAGTCGTTGGTCAGCAGCTCGTCAACCCTGCCAAGTCATGCGCATAACTTTCCCGAGTGGCTTGGGGCACTATCAGCAGACCACTCGTCCAAGTGGACCAGCACGAGTGTCTCAGATTGTTCGTGGGCGCTAGTCTCGCTATCAGCACCGAAATACACAGGTACAGACCATATGCCGCTGCGGCTCATGCAGACCAGTCTTCGAAACACATACATGCGAGGAAGGCACCATCCCACCTGCAGCATCCTATTCAGGCAACGCACCCCTGCGTAGCTGGGTCCAAACAGTGGCATCGCGTTGTGAGATGCACTGTCAGCCTCGGGTCGAGCATTGCTTACAATACACGGAGTGGTCAGCTTCAAAGGACATTCGAGAAATCGCGCGCTGCGGTATTCCCCCGCCTGGTCGTAATGCATGAGCGATTCATCACTCGTCCTCCTGCTTGTCGCAATCGCCACGGCATCGTGGACATCGCCTCTACAACGATTACAGTAGCGTCATGCTCGTCTTCGACGTAGACAGTTTCCAATCCGTGGGCCAAGTGCTGAATCAATAGGTTGCAGAGAAGACTCTTGAGCTGCAGGCGCCGCAATACAGTAGTGATATGCTAACCTCCGACGTTGTAGCCCCCCTTGCTCTATCGGAAAAGACACCTCTCGGGACGGCGAACCTAGTCTATTCATCGCTCTTGCTAGGGTACATAGCTTTCGGACGTTGCGTACGAATCAGACAAACGCACAGCCACGGCATTATGTATCGTCGTACTGTAATGAGGCTTGGATGCCTGCTCACAGATATCGGGTTAGCGTCGAAACCGCTATCCCTTCAGCTTCCGCCTTGCCGTCAGCCTTGAACCTGAGGCGCCAGGCACTGCTGCCCTTCATAAGCGACCGCTCGTTCGCAGTCACAGCGATATAGTCTCCAGCTCTGCACAACTCCATCACGCAATCTCTTCACACGACCACGAACACACAACAGGGGCCTAAGGACAGTTTTTGATATGCTTCCGTCTAGTTCCGACTCCGGCCGAACGAGTGTCACAGAAACGGTCGAAGACAAGAAACACCAACTTCCACCCTGGCCATCACCAGAACCAACACCGCACAAAGATTTCATAGAATGTACTCCCCCAGAGCTACCTATATACCGCAAGTTCACCGTCTTTACCGCTGGCAGCATAGAGATGGGCGGCGCAGTCAACTGGCAGCCGCTGATGGCAACCCTCCTTCATCACTTGCCGATCACTGTATGCAACCCCCGGAAAGGCGAATGGGATAAAAACATTACACAACAGGCCAAAGACGAATTCTTCAAACAACAAGTCGACTGGGAGCGAGATGCACTAGAGCAAGCAGACGTCATATGTTTCTTCTTCGACACCGAGACCAAGAGCCCGGTGTCTTTGCTCGAGCTAGGTCGCTGGGCTGCATCCGATAAGGTTGTCGTTTGCTGCGGAGACGAATACTGGAAATCAGGAAACGTCCACCTCGCATGTGAGCACGATGGCATCACATATGTCAAGGAATTCGAAAAACTGGTACCCGAAGTCGTGAAAATGCTCGAGAAGAAGGGCATGAAACGTGACCACAACGGCGACTTGATCGGAGAGAACGTACACGTACCCAAAGAGAAGCCAAAGAAGACGACGCAGCTGGAGGCAGAGAAGGCCGACTTGCAGAAACAAGTTGATGATCTGCTAGCCAAGCTGGCGGCACAGCCCAAGATGTGATCAACATACGATCCAGGTGGGCTCTGGTGCTCGTGAAGGGAGGGTGCATCACGGCACGTGTGTCTAGTACTGAGAGTTACCCATATAGGCCTTGGATAGCAAATTCTGACATGTATCACGACCTCTCGTGTCCCTTTTGATCTTGCATGATGATGCCTAGTCATTCAACAGGCAAATTCGAACAATATCAACGGCTGTGTATGTACGTCTCCATGCGGATCCTGGCAGTTTGCGCCGCTGCAGTTCAGGGGTCAGATTTCGCCAGCGCTAGTGGCTGTGGCTGCTGCACGACCTTTAGCGAGGCCCCAGGGATCCGACTCCATGCTTCGACCAAGTGGCAATTGGAGAATTGGAAGCTAGGACGTTGACACTGCTTCACATGTAGACTACTGAGCCTATGCAAGCGTAGCATAGGTGGAACTGTGCGTAAGCACGATTCGGCACCAAGTACTGCCGCCATTTGCATGGAGGGAAGCCGACCCGCACCGGCCACAGGGTTGTGCTAGGGACATTAGAATTTTGTGTGTAGTATAGATAAAGAAGGAAACTTGGTCTCGCGATGCGGCGGTGCCGTAGCCGGGCGATCCGGCAAGAGTGATTCGATTGACCGTTCTTGGCAGTTAGCCGTTTAAGGATGCTTGGCGCACGTCCGCACGAAAACAACTGGCATGAACCAGGACCAAGCAACCTCGTACCTAGAACAACAACACGAGTCGTCGAAAGCTAGATTGGGCTTTACCCTAGACGCGGGAACAGCTAGTCTCTTGGATCCGGTGTTGTTGCGCCATGGGGCTCATCACTAGCCACAGTGACGCCCTGGCGTGGGGTGGCCTCGTGGGACTGTTGCTGAGTCAACCCAGAGCGTCTGAAGTGCCAAGGCGCCGCGAGCTTCACACTGCGACCAGTCTTCGCGACAGCCATCGTGCAACCTCGCGATGCAGTGCAACGTACGACTATGTCTACATTGCACGCTTCCATGATACAGAATCATAACACTACACCGCCTTCGAGCTTCGCGAAGCACCCTTTGACGCCGCCGCAGACCGACGAAAAACAATTCGCGCGAGTCCGCCGAGTTCTCACGCTCTTCGAAGCAATTCGAGACGGCAATTACGCTGGACAAAGCCCGTGGAGGGAGTTTCAGCTTGCGGAGGGAGACTACGATGAGATAGAGCGTCGGCTTAAGCAAGACGAGGCGCTATTAGGATACGTCAAAGACAAGATACGGTGGGTGTGCTCGACACACGGCGCGCATTGCGGCTAACAGCTAGAGTCTGGCAGGTATGATTACAACGCAGAACTGCATTGCCTCGTCGTTCGTATGCCGACCGGAGTACATGAGCTGTTCATCGACGGAGTCGAAGACGCAATTCGAAGCCAATTGAAAGCGATACGCAAGGGATCAGACAAGGCAGCCCTCTTTGCGCAGAAAGTTCGCCCGGCACGGTCGACGGAGATCTATTTTCCAGTGGATGGCGCTTCTCTTACCAAGAAGTCGAAACACGAGCCAGACGCGTCTTTTTGGCATACAGATGCACGATACCCTGGGGTTATCATTGAGGTCGCATATTCGCAGAAGAAAAAGAGGCTGAGCCGGCTGGCTGAAGATTATCTTCTAGACTCTAATGCTAGTGTGCAAGTCGTTGTTGGCCTGGATATTGAATACGGAAAGAAGGGCTCCCGGAAGGCGACTATGTCGGTGTGGCGAACCCAGGTGGTCAGTACGGCTAACGGAGACGAACTAAGGGTTGTGCAAGAAGTTGCGGATGAAGTACACCTTTTCCTCAAATGCTATATTGTGTTCTTCGCGCTAACATTCTCTACAGGCCTTCCGCGACGACGACGGAAATCCTACCGATTATGAAGGCCTTCAACTCCGGCTCAAAGACTTCGCGTATGAAGAACTTGCACTCAACGAGATCGGAGATGAAGACCTTAAAGTGGGCATCTCTACTCGGCAGCTCTGTGAATATCTTGGTGCAGCGGAGACGATGGTGAACCGATCAGAATCACTTGGTGAGCATTCGGTCGGTCCTGGAATCAAGAAAAGGAAGAGATCGGAAACGCCTCCTGAGGAGATTAATTCAAACGACGAAGCAAGGTATGTCGAGCAAGAGGAGAGGGCAGCGAAGCGTATAGCGGAGGAAGATCTTGATTATGAAAGTCTGTCGATTGGAAGCTCGTTCGAGTAAAAGCCCAAGACTTGTGTTGTCACTTTCCTCTCGTCGCCGCAGACAAAGTTTGTCTAGCAAGGGCTGTGTATAGTTAATAGTGGTCTACGTATTGGTTCCCGCTGTGGAGCCTAGGAACAGTTTACCGACCCTTGTGACATGGAGATCTCATTAAGTCGTGGCTGAGAGAGGATTGCCAGCTCTATTCGCGTATAAAGTCTGTCCTTCAGCGGGCCATATAGACCCTGGACACATTGCAGCAGTAGTATCGAACTAGTCGAACTTCTTCTTACATAGTCGAATTCGATCCAAATATGGTAGCTGCTTCTTCAGCATGGACATCTACGAAGCTACATGCTCGGTTTAGACTATAGGTTGCTTTTCTATTTCGGGATGCATTGGACAATAATTATGGGTCGTGCCTGGTTACCATTAGATCCCGTTCGCGGGTCCCGTAGTGGATCACGCTCTAGTTCTGGGCTCGGTGAACCCTAAACTGGTAGCCCTGCCGAGCTCAAACGGACTCGGAAGAGGCTAACGTTGGCGACCCCACGCACCCTAGCGTTCTTCATCCCTCTCCTTGCTGTAAAAGCTACATACAAAAATCCAACGCCTCCAGGGCAACCCTGTGGCCAGTGCGGGTCGGCCACCTCATGCTAGCGGTGGCAAATGATATTCACTAGTAGTACTTATTATGGTTACATATCACACGTGTGTGGCGAAGACGAAAGTCTTTCTGCGATCTTTTGTCATTACTTGAAGTCCTAGCTATAATGCTTCGCCAAGAATGGCAGGAATCGAGACGAGCTTTTCTAGCTAAAACCATTCCGCCGTCGAGTACATGGCATTCTCAGCGTAGCACTTAGATTTCCACATGTTCCTGGGTTGGCCATGCTGTTCAGTGAGGAGGGGTGCTTCACACGAAGCGATATACTCTCTCCATAATTTGCATATTCCACTATGTTATGTTTTTAAAAGATTGTTTGCCTGGTTCGCCCTGCGCCGAAACCACTGGACACGTTGGCCGCATTGGGGTGCTGTTGAGGCGCAAGCTGCACCGCCAGCTCCACCCAAAACAACACGAACACGATTAATAACAACACCAAAAAAAAATATTCTGAATAGTACAAACGTTTCGCGAGCATGTATATAGTACAACACCAAGTTATCGCAATATTATCACGATTTGCAGTGGCTCTACAGCTTCATATTTAACTCCATGTACATGTTGGTGGGGGTAGCTCAACAAACGCGTCGGTCAGCATGTGGCTGTCAGCGTACCCAGGGCTATCAGTCAGACTGAGCAACCGGCACGACACGCGCCGTCACTTTAGCTTCACACGAAACCTGACACCATAGCATGTGAGACGATACGTCAGGGTATCTTC
Organism: Alternaria atra; assembly: GCF_907166805.1. Lineage (NCBI taxonomy): Eukaryota > Fungi > Ascomycota > Dothideomycetes > Pleosporales > Pleosporaceae > Alternaria > Alternaria atra. The sequence continues at coordinate 1,113,674 of NW_025091336.1, forward strand.
TTGGTCAAGAGTATTCCCGGAAGGACCTTCATCTCGGCCTTTTGTACCGAGAGTGCTGCGAAACTCGATCTGACTGGCGAATGCAAACTGTTCATCATCTTCGAGGCGACGATTCCGTGTCAAATTGACCAGTCCTGCCATCGCCACAAGGTAGTGGCGAAACATTTACGAACTTGACAAGCACAAGAGGTGCAATTCAAGAGCGTGAGAAGGCCACCATCCAGGCATCGATAGCGCGACAGGCACACTTCGATTCGAACATTTGATTCGAATTGCTACATATGGGGTAAATTCCGGTACCCGGGTTACACGCAAAACATTTTGCTAACCTTGTACAGTAAATTCCGCTCCAGGAACGGCTGGTAAGTGGACCCTATAAGGTTGTGGCGACGAAGTTCACTAATATGTGCAAGCCTTACATGTCGAGCGCGCCGCGTCAAATGTATGCCTGTTGTTCAGAGTTTTACTCATTCCTTCGATACTGATTCTGTGGGCAGGCGACGAGACCCGTCCACTGTGCAAAGCCTGCGGCAAGAAGAACCGCCCTTGCCAGTGGAAAGAGCCATATACTAAGTTCAAAGATTACCGGCCTGACGGACCCACGTCAAGTAGATCCGCTGCCGGCGGCACCGACAACGAAACCGACACCAAGGAGGACATGATGGATGTTGACGGTATTGATGGTGTCGCTGGCATCGATAAAAGGGATGAGGCGGTTCGTGCGAACAGTTCCAGCGAGAAAGGCTTCAGCCGGAACACTGCACCGAAAAGTCGGAAAAACTGTCGGACCGATGGGGCATCGGAAGACCAGTCTACCAGCGTCTCCTCGCCGTCGATCTAGTTGTCGCCAGGCTCACCATACTTTGTTCCCCAATCCAAGAGCACAGCGGGTAGCGTGTCGGTAGCGAGTTTGCTGCAGTCGCACAACCCGGAAGACATGCCAGAGAGCTCCGTGCCGGTGCATACTCGCCAGGCCTTGCAACAGACGAGTTCGCACTCGCATAACTGTAGGGATGTTTCAAAGGGTACGAGAAATTACTCGTCACAGTCTGTTCCTCTGACGCACGAAGAGGCCTTGCTGGTGCACCACTACACAGAACATCTTGGTCGCTGGCTTGATTGCACTGACGCCACTCGTCAATTCACACTGGTGGTACCGGAAAGAATCAAAAAATGCCCAGTGCTTTGCTACGCCGTCATTTCCTTTGCTGCTCACCACTGTAGAAAGGAGGCGACAGCGGATGCAGCTTATCAGCGCTGTGTTGCCTTGCTCATCGAGCAACTAAGCGAAGACGCTGTTAGCCACGACGAGACTCTTCTGTGCGCCGTTGTCGTACTGCGCTTCTATGAGCAACTGAACAGTAAGTACCGATGTGTTCGTTGTGCGACTACTACCTGATATTGCCCCTAGCCTTGTCCAGCACTGGTTCAGATGATGAACAGCATCTCACAGGCTACTCGGCCATCATTCGATCCTCTCGGGGAAACCGCTATGTAGATCCATCAGCACCCACCTTCCGCGAAGCCGTCTTCTGGGTCTACGTACGCCAGTGCCTCTACAATGCTACTATCAACCAGCAGCCGCCTGATATCGACTTCTCGTTGCAACTGCACCCGACCCCGGGCGAGATGCGAGATGCGCACCCATTGGCTCGATTAAGGTTAGAGACAGCTTGGGCCAATCAAATGACATGGAATCTTGCATGCGTCGTGAACTTCTGCTTCGATGGTAGGGAACCCCAAAACGAGAAAGCTCACAAGATGCGACGCTGGCAGGAGCTGTGGGACCTTGTTCAGACGTGGATGCATGAAAGACCGGACACCTTTAATGCGGTTTTCGAAGGTTTAGCTAGCGGCCAAGGCTCCTTCCCCAGGATTCTGTTTACGGCCGACTGGCATAGTAAGTCCCGTATCCTTACCTCTTCCCTTAGATGCTTATAGACCTATCAGCTGTATCGTTTGGGTTTTACCACTTTGCGCATATTATGCTGCTACGTTATAAACCAGGCCCGAAGTTTGCGATTCGCAATGTCGAGAACCTTTCTGATACAGATGTAAGGATTCAAGCCATTGGAAAGCACCGCTAGGTACTTATCACAATAGCATCAAATCCTATCGCACGCACGCGCCATTTGCGGGGCGAGCAACAGCTCACCGGAGACTGTGCCATTGGCGATTACCGTCTGCCATACCATCTTCATCTGGGGACCGCTCGTATGCAATTCTGGAGAGAGGGACCAAGTGGTACAGATCCTGAGCAATTTCGAAAAACATCACGTCTGGCCAACAACATGGATCATCAACGCACTGAAAGCTGAATGGGGCATCCCTACTTCCTCAAACTCTCCAACATAGTGCTATGGGAGTGGAAATTCTACTCGGCATCAATCCTTTACTCAGGGAATAAGTGAACTGAGCAGTTGCTCGTACTAAACGACGCCTTTTGCAGCTAGCGGCTTGATAGTGTCAACTAGAAAACGACCGCTGTAGAAAGTGTTGAAGACTATGCGAGACGCTCAGCGCGGCACGAACGGGGTGTCTCAACATCGTTTGGCAACCATTACAACTTCCAGGGAGAGTACCGTCGTGTTTGATACCACACATATAGTATATTGAGCGCATGGAGAACATAGGCATGATTATAGTGTGGAAATCGGTAGTTAAACGTAAGAAGTGGAATGCTAACGCAAATTGAGCACTATAGTCGACTTCGAACATCCGTCCATATCGCATTGTTCAGCAGCCTTGATATTACACCCAGCTGTCTTTTGTTATCCTGAGAGATTAAAGATGCTGGTTGTGTCTTCGCATGTCATCAGTCCAGAAATAGTGCATCAATATAATCCACTCCTTGAGTGCCCCAAAATCCTTCGTGTGCTTGCCGTAATCACGTGGTAAAAATGCTGTGACTACAGCCGCTGCAGAAAGACTGGAGGCCTTCTTTGGGAGAAGGACGTTCTGGCGTGCAAACTTAATCAGTAATGCTTGCCTCACTGCATATGTTCGAGACATCAGGATTTTCAATGCCCAGGGTTTTCGGTCAATCGGGCATAACGTGGCCTGGGCTGTACGGAATTAGCTGTGAACGGCGGCTGTAGAGGTGGTCAATTCGTCAGCCAGGCAGGGCGAAAGTCCCGTTTGTTGAAGGCTCTTCCGAATCTACAGCATCAATCGTATCGTTCGCGATCGCTCGAAGTATCTGATTGAACATGGTGACATGTTAGAAGCTCGCAGTTCATCTGAGCATAGCCTGTCACCAAGAGCCTTATCATAGCACTAACCAACGACCTTTCAGTGTCGCTCTAGCTATATCTACACCCTCGCAGCAATGCGCTAGCGTACACCGTCTGCAGCAAGAATATGGGCATTTTCTACGACGAGAAAGCGATCGACGTCCTGACCAACGAAGGGTACAGTGTCACGCTCATCGGCAAGGACGTGGAGCCGCTCATGAATAAGGTCGTGAACCCGAAGTCAAAGCTGTGCAGGTACAGTGACGAGCTCACGCTCGTCTACGGCGTCACGAAGCCGATCGCCGGGTGGCTCGACGACGCGGCCGGGATCAGGCAGGTGGACGAGAGCTTCTTCATGCCCTTGCTCGCCGACAACCACAAGGACTTGTACAAGATCTCGGGTCCGCACAGCCCCATGTACGCATCTCAGTACTCGAACATCACCTTGATCTCGTGCGCTCCTGACAACCAGTTCGCGGTCAACGCCATGCACTTGCCCACGTTAGCGGGGATGAGGTATGACTTAATCGAGAAGGTAGTCAATGTCACGGTCCCCTCCTACTCCGGGCTGCCGTACATGAACATGCACAAGTACCCGATCAAGATCGACCAGGCAGAATTTCGGATCCGTCAACGCACGTGCGCTCCAACACGATAAATTGCAAGGTCAAGCTCCCGACGGCGAACCCGGGCGTGTTCAGGTTGCGGACCGTGCGCATCTCCCTATAGTCGCACCTGGGAACTGTTCCGCTAGTTTTTGAAGTACAGTATTATCACTCATTTTTGCGCTCATGAATCTCAAGTCATTTTATTTATCGAAGAGTCTCTTCATTCGCCAGTGTTGCGTCGATCTGTACATGCCACGTTGCAGCCATGTCTATCCAACAAAACCTCAAAAGACAAGTTCAACATGTTCTATGATACTGAGTGCGAGACATGCGATCGTGAGTTTGGTAACCAGCAGGCTGCCATACAGCACATGAATGCACTAACCCACTGGGCCCAACGTTACGAATGCGATACTGTAACGTGTTTTATAAGCGAGTCGTCCTTACAAGCGAGTCGTCCACCCCACTAACTTTGATCACCTTCAAAGCTACGCAACGCAACAACGTAATAAGGTAGAACAAAGCGATTAATATAGTAGATTAAATAGTATCTACAGCATCCTTTTTGCACGTTCGTGAGTTGTGCCCAGTCTCCCTGCACCTCCTGCAGCGCGCAATAGCCTGGCGGCTAAGGCCTGATCGCTCACCACCTTGACGCTGTTCACGCTCAATCTGCTGGTCAGCCTCCTTTTGAGCTAGTATATCCTCTCCCTCTCCCTTTGTTAAGGTCCCACGCTTCTGTATCCGTTTCTTTTGCGCTGCCTACGCTTAGTTGCTGCCTCGTTGGCTCTCTCAAGGCAGGTAATCTGATCGCGCATAAGCTCGGCTGAGAGCATCATCACCTCAGCCCCCTTTTTAAGCTGGTTAATCGCCTCAATAATCGAGGCTGGTGATGAGCTCTTATGCTGCCGCACGCGATCACGTATTAACGTTGATTGAGCCTCAAGCTCACGTACGTTGCTTGGTGTACGAGGCCTCCCAGGGAGCTCTGCGAGAGCAGCTGGTGGAGTAGGCGTACGCAGCTGCACGTTGAGCTTTGATAGAACAGCGTCTGGCTGGAGAGGGCTAGGCCTGCGCCTCGAAAAGCTGAGCAGATATTGGCTAAGGTGAACGATCGATCAAAGGCTGCCTTAAAGGCTGGCAGGAATTCGAGCTTGGTGATATGGTTGATATTGTAGCGCATTAGAGCCTCAATCTCACGGCTGTACGCGCGCTTCATAGGCGAGAAGCAGCCTACGTCAAGAGGCTGCAGTAGGTGAGATGAGTGAGCTGGCATGCAGAGCGTGTAGATATTGCTCTCCTTGCAGAGCTCTTGAAACTCAAGAGACTGGTGGCTCTCGTGGCCGTCAAGGATAAGCAGGCGGCGTGCTCCAACTACCTTGCCCTCAGTATGCTTAATAAAGTGCTTTAGCCACTCTACTCCTATCTCGTTGGTTGTCTAGCCGTTGTCGCTAACTGCGATAGCCCAGTCGCGTGGGATATCCTCCTCGTACCAGGCTGACAGGTGATACTTGCCAGCAAAGATGAGGAACGGTGGGATTGTCCAGCCAGCAGCGTTGATTGCAGCAATTACCGTCACCCACTCGCGGTTGCCAGGCTGGATAGTCTTTGGCCTGCCTCTCCTCTCTGACCCTGTGATAACTAGCTGAGTCTGGATCTTGCCCATCATAAAGCCAGCCTCGTCAAAGTTGTAGACGTCCTCATCACAGATGCCGTACTTGGCCTTTGTCTCCTCTACCAGCTTAAACCAGCGGCTGATTAGCACAGGATCCTCGCATAGAGCTCTCTGCCTATCGTACGATCGATTAAAACGCGTCATAAGACTGTCTGTACGCTTGACAAAGTTGCGCGGCCAGTGGACGCCAACGCGACCTGCGCCACGCGCAGCAAGCAGCTTATTAGCCATATCGCGCGCAGCTGTATACGTAGGCCCAAATCCTCGCTGATCAAGGTCAGTATATGTCTAATAATTACCTCCTCCTCTAGCTGGGTAAGCTTCTTTGAGTTGGGCTGGCAATCGCGTCGTGCAAGCCTGCCAGCGCGTCGGTCGCGTAGCGTCATTCGAGGGACGTTAAACGCGCGAGCAGCAGCTCTCTCAGTCTTGATCTGGTGGCTATTAAGAGATGATATAGTAAGCTGCATATCAGCTTCAGATGAGCGCAATAGAGCTTGTTGGCGTTGAGGCATAACTGATTTGATCTTCAAAGGTGATCAAAGTTGGTGGGGTGGACGACTCGCTTGTAAGGACGACTCGCTTATAAAACACGTTACTTGGTCTCCGCATCTATGTTTTCGGGAACAGTCTCCAGCGACTTGATATCCAATCAGCCCAACAGCACCACACCCAGACATCATCCTTGTGGTCTCGGTCCACAGACCAGCAGGATCATTGCCGTTCTCCCGGTCGCTGCTCAAAAAGGCTCCGCGGCTCTCAGCCGGAGTGGAAGACATTTACTTCTAACGACTTAAGCCGCAGGACGGCAATGCGGACAGCGAGAGTCTGATGCTTATGTTCATGTTGCTAGAATGCGGTCGCGGACCATCCAAGTCCGATGAGAGATGCTATCGCTTCTTATAGCTCGAACGGCGTATGAAGATTGTCATAGAGCCGTCCCACGACCTCTGGATCTTAGATCCTAGCGCAGGCAGACTTGCGAGCTCCCGTGTCCGTGCGTGTGCCGTCCGCCACCTAAGCCTCCGTCCCACATAATGTGACGTAGACTTGTGGAGCCTTGCCTTCCTGTGTGCTATACCAAACGCTATTGACACGATCAAGTTGGCTGCAGAGGGTTACGTAGTGAGTAAGTGTGCTCTGGTGCATCAATGGTTGAAGCGAAACAAAATTATGACAACTCACGATAAGGAGGGTTTAGAAACAGGGAAATTGCCGGACTCGGTTGCGGGGACGGGCGCTCGCTTGCCAGGCACGTTAGGAGACTCACGCACAACGTTTTGAAACTGCGATCAGAGGAGGCGAAACTAGGAGATGATGTGAACGCTCTGCTATACCGAAAGGAACCCTAATCTTCTCGGCTGACTCGAACGACTATTCTGATGCAATTTCGACTTGAGTGTAGTGCATGCCTTCTGGAAGCTCGCAATCAACCCCTCCTCTAAATCAACAACAAAACTGATATCTGCCAATCGACTAAGGCCGAAGTGCTAGGAAAGGCAGAGGTGGTGAGTAATGAAGACCTTGAGGACGCAAGGGCGAAGTGTGCTGCAAAAGAGAAAAATAGTTTAGTAAAGGGCCAGCGCGGCCGTAAGCGCAAACAATCTACTTTAGATGCTTCACTACCTATAGTTCAAACAGCGCAGGTAGGTAAAGTAATAGCAACTGGCAAGATTGCAACTACATCTTTACAAATACCAATCGCGAGGATGCATTAGAATGTTAACTCACTGCGGAAATCTTGAAGGCGGTACAATTGGCGTTGGCTTCGTTTTTCCGCTATCTTATTGGTTGGTTATATCGGGGACTTTTTGGAGGGCAGACGTGGCTGTCGATTATCATAATTGGTGCGCGATCCCTCCGCATGGTTCAACGGACATCGTATAACATCCTCTGTTGGGTAATCTCAACCCTATGTCGAGCTGTAAAAAATCAGTCACGGGCCAGCGCTGCCGTGGAATGAACTGTATTACTAATCGTTCCGTATGATGGCTTAAATATAAGCTGGGCTCAAAAAACAAACACATACGCTCTCCTCTGACTGTCGCACGTCTACAACACCCGCACGCAGCCGTGCGACAGCAACACATCCCACGAAAGCGTGCCCTTAACTTATTGCCCCATCAAAACCTATGTGCCGAGCTAAGGATTGCGGAGTGCCGCTGCAATGTGCCCACCCACCTGGATCTGTCCATGGGTCGCTTTGCCGAGGAGCGCCAAACGCCGCAGAAATCCTGGGCTAGTATCCACTACCGCCTGTAGGTCTGTCCAACTCAGTTATGCTGCGCACCCCACCAAAATCGACGCGACTTACCACACAGCAACGAAGGCGACACTACAACAAAAAACCCAGAGGTTTTCGAAGAATGTAGCTTGAGCCTTCCTTTGCATCTTATCGAACTACCCTTATCAAGCTTCAGATTCACACAAGACAGCCAAACAACAACCTGATTTGTGTCTGGTCCAAGTGGCCTGCGCTTCTTCGATCTTCGATCCGCCACAACGCTCGCGCACCTCCTCAGCACGCATTTTGGAACAGCAGCAAACCTATCGCAGTCACCACAAGCCCGAAACACAACACGTGACGTGACGTCATTGTCGAGTACGTACTAGAGAGTTCGCAACTATACGGGCGAGGCAGCCACTGTCATTATGCAGGGCGATTCTCAAGAGCTGGGAAGCTTCCCGCAGGGCCCCAAGATGGCCATCCCTAGGCTCAAGCGTGCTCCACCACCGTCACCGCCACCCATGTCAAGTGAGAGGAGTAGAGAGGGCCACGTGTACGTTGTGAAAGTCAACAATGCTCTTTGCCTCCGTGCTGATACTTCTAGAGCCCGAGCTTGTATAGCATGCCGTAAACGAAGTTAGTGTCCCTCATTCTGCAACTACATTGAACTTGTCTGCTTACTCAGCTAGAAATCAAATGTTCCGGCGAAGTGCCGCATTGTTCCAACTGCCGACTCAAGTCATCGAACTGTATCTATGAGCAAGCTCGGAGAGATCGTCTGAGAGAGTATGACCATCCGAAAACCTGAGTCTTCACTTGCTGAAAGCGTACAGGGCCACACAGCTGAACCATACACTGGCAGCCCTTCTCCGGGATTTGAGCGAGCACGTTGACAATGACAACAAGCAGAGGATTGAAGATGCTCTCGAACATGTAAGCTTGCTCTTATATGTTACATCTAGCTCTATCCGTCGTTGTGCATGACTAATTTTTGTTTCGTCTAGGCTGCCGACGACATACTCTCACATGCGACGAGCGCGTCTCTCAATTTGGGAAAGCGCAGCAGGAAACCATCCACTAGTGAGGACGAGGATGGCGAAGCACATGGTGAAGCACACGTGACCGCATCGGTTGGTTCGAACGAGGATCTCGACCATCTCGACGAGGACTTGATGCGTGATCATGAATCGAGGGCTACCGGCTATGTTGGTCTAAACTCTGAAGTTCAGTGGCTCCGTAGTGCACAGCGCCAAACCGAAGATACGGGAGCAGAGCCTTACGGTCAACCACATGGCCCACCAGGCTCGACACGAGATGCTGCTAGTGAGCGCTCGGATGCTCTCCATGACCGTCGCGACAATATCAAAGAGCACTCAAGACAAGGCTCAATGAGGTATATGAACGACACTACGTTCTACCTCGACAGCGACGACATCGAAACGGATATCTTTGTCGATCCTTACGAAGACCCGGACCCTGATATAGCAGAAAAACTGTTCAACTGCTATTTTGCGACTGTTCACCCTTCCTTTTCCCTTGTGAGTTTCCCCAATAATCACATGCCACTAGTGAATGTTGTTGGCTTAGTGTTTCTATGTATCAGGTACCCCATACCTTTGCAGACCAGTTTCGCAGGTACTTGAGTGCACTGAGGCATAATGGTGCATATCAGGTACCGCAAGAGTGGCGAACCCAAATGAATCTGCTCTTGGCTATAGGCGCAAAATACTCTCACCTCATTGGCGCCGAATGGAGAGGGGATGATGGTGATCATTTGATATACATGACTAGAGCTGTGCATCTTCTTGGCTTGAAGAACACTGTTATGGTTATTTCAGCGCCGAACCTTGGACTAGTACAAGCGGTAGGGATCACACAGCCTCAATTCTAGATTAGCCATGAATTGAACTGACTAGAATCCCTACAGACCGGCGCGTTGGCATTCTACTTCCTCGCGATAGGCCATGTGAGCAGAGCATGGATCATGATTGGAATATCCATACGGCTCGCGCTCGCTCTTGGTCTTCATTTGCGGAATGAAGACCCTGGAGCAGAAGAATCAAAGAAAGAACTGCTTGTGCGCACCTGGTGGAGTTTACAATCTACTGAGTCTCTAGTCAGTGCGATCACCGGAAGACCACCCGTGATCGCTTTCGAGGACTGCACAGCATCTTTGCCACGCAGCCTCCCAGGCGAACAGCTGAACCACAGAGATACGTTGAGGAAATTCGCACGGAGGGGTACCGGGGACGACTCGCCGCACACTACGACAGACAGCTACACGTCCGAAAGTGGCCAGCGAGACCCAGGCCGAGATCACTACCTCATGAATCATATAAACATTGCATTCATCTCTCAGAAAGCTTTACTCGAGCTGTACTCACCTCGAACTGCTGCCAGGTCTTGGAAGGTACGTGTTTCGACTGGACTTTGTATGTGAAGCTGAAGTACAGTTATCTTTTTGTATCAATCTTCCGCCTGATAGCCACAACAATGTTTATTTCCTCTAAATATTTTTGCGTTTATATGCTAACAGTGGGTCCCCATAGTCCGTTCAAGGAAGTATCTCAGGACTGCTTAACGAGCTCGAGGAATGGTCGAAGGCAGCATTACCCGGAGGTTGTCAAGCTGCAAGAAAGAAGCACATGACAGGCCTTGAACGCGAACAGTTCCTCCTTAAGGCAGACTACTGGAGCACTAAGATGCTCGTCACACGACCATGTCTCTGCAAGATAGAGCGGCGCATTCGTAACGAGAGCAAGGCTTCTGTCGAGTTCAACAAGACAAGCGCGGAAGCTTGCGTCGGAGCTGCTTTGGAAATGACCAAACTATTTCCTGACGATCCGGACCTTGATTTCATCTACTCCAAGGGGCCATGGTGGGCAATTGTTCATTTTAGTAAGTTTTGCCAAGCGTGAAATATGCAACATGAATTGATTTTATCCGTCCTAGTCATGCAATCAATTGCGGTACTCATATTAGATATGACCTACAGGAACAGAGAGATGGAGAGCTCTGAGCCTAGCATGGTCGTTTCCATCAGAAAACTGATTCGCTGGTTACGTGCAATGCGACATAACGATCCCGTCGCCGCTCGAGCACACCATGTCATCAAGGGAGTTCTCAAGAGATTTTCTCCGGCTCTGCAATCCCAGGCTGATGAACTGCTCGACTTGTATGAAGAAGAAACTCCAGGACCTGATGCTTACCAGCATCATCATATCCCATACAACGCCCAGCAAACTGCGGAGGTGCCACAGGAGAACTTTCGCCTAAATTTAATGAATACCAGTAGCACTTTCGACCCTCGGCCTTCTCAGTACTACCCACTGGACAATCTGCCTGGACATCAAGACAGCTTCGACCCGTTTTACCTGCCGGACGAATCCATAGTACCGATGCCCTTTGACAATCCATTTTTTACAAACTTCAACCATGGTGTACCATTTGTGAACATGCAAAGCCTGTGGGACCAACCAGGATATTTAAATGCTTTTGACCTGGACCTGTCACATGTGAACACATCACAAGACAGTCATGATGGTGGGCAGGCTTCAAATGTGGAACACCTGCCAGAACAACAACAACAACAACAACAACAACAACAACAACAACAACAACAACAACAACAACAACAACAACAACAACAACAACACTTCGAGTATTACCCATCACAAGGATAGCTCGAGCAGATGTAGCACTCGGAATGGTCGCTAAACATACGGCCGTTTGCCGGAAGCCTCAAATTTGACACTATGCGTGACACTCAGCAAAGCTTTTCAATCGCTACACGTCCGGTTACTATTCATTATGTACAACAAATAGTAGGCGTAGGAATACATTCTTTCGACAGGTTGTGTAGGGCGACAACAATACATCCTTCACGGTCTATCGAGGATTTAACCGCAAACTCAATGGCACATCTTCTATATACTAGGGCGCACCCTACTATATCCTAAAGCCTAATTTCGTTACTATTGCGATCATTCTCATATATTCTGGAGAAGCTGCAGTAGATCCCGTCTTAGGCTTCGCCTACAATACTTATCGTCGGCCGTGATGTCTTCTCCTACTGGAAACCATAATGCTCGAGCCTGGCTTCTGATCGCGGCTGCCTATTAGCTGCCAGCACGTCGAGTCAGCGTAGGCCCAGTGCCTTGTATAGATATCTACGAATAGCTACATCACCGAGTAGCGACTTATCTTATGTTTGTCAGTAATCCAACGCAACTCTCCTAACCCATGCGCCCAATATCTCAGATGATACCATTGCTTCACAGTAACATCGTCTGGCAGTAACTTTAATCAGAACATAATTTAGCGAACGGAAATTTTAAGAATAATTGTGGGTCTGTAGGAGCGCGCGCGAAGGGGCTGCTACAACGCCATAAGGCTGAGATAAATAGACTTCTTGAGGAGTCTAGACAGGCAAAGGAGAAGGAGAAGGCTAAGAAGGCTGCTGAACAGGCCTCTAGGGCAGCTTCTCGCAGGACTGCAAAACGACTTCAACAAGCTCTTAAAACTTTGCAAAAGAGTAAGAAGCACAACCTTAAGGCTTCTGCAAAAACTGCTTTTTAAAAAAAGAGCTGTTGTAAGGCCTGTGGGTAGTGGAGAGCCTCAAGGTGCTGTGGCAAGTGCAGTACCTCTCAGGTCACGACGTAGCCGCAACATTACTCCTTCTACACGATATCAATAGCGCGATATATTTCTTAGCCTCTATTTATCTCTCTACCAAAAAATCTCGCGATAATAGCTATTGTGTAAGGCTCTACAGCCCCATGTTGTAGGGCTGTTTAGATGTTCGAAGTGCGCGTTGGTGCGTCACACATGGTAAGAGGTTGTTCATCGCAGCTCAGGTGTACTACTAAAGCTAGAATCGTCCGCTAATGAGACTCTCTCGGTTTGTTCAATCAGGTTTCTTAACCTCGCTTTCTCGGGGTCCTCATCTTTGACGTTGAAGATAGGGATAGGCCAGGAGCTATCATTTGTTAACTAACAGGACTACAAAACAAATAAGTGCAGTAGTGGGCAACATACACGCATACCTATGAACATGGCTTATTAATGCTTGCTCGTCTACAGCATTGTCTTCTGGGCCAGAATACGCCTGCAGCAGTCGTAAGTCACGCGGAGACATTCGCATGCTTAAAGCATAATAAGCGAGCTTCGAGACGTGGAATGCTTTCCCATAGCTTTTCAGACCATTGACGCACAGAATGAGGGTTGATCGGAGGGCTTCAACGTTAGCGTTGTCCAGCTGATTGCTGCTTAGGCCTTCGAGAGCCAAAGTTGCCAATGTAGACCATGAAGACCATCATGGTATTAGTGAAGCTGTCAAAGCTATGACGGAGGTAATAAATTCGCAGGATGGTCTCCATTCGAATGTTCGATTCGAGAATCCTCCTCGCGGACAGGGATCTATCTGCCCCGGTTCTGCCTCGTCGGAACAGCTCGACAATGATGCTGTGATATTCAAGGCTGCATCTCTTAGCTTTCAATAGTTGGAGTGCATAATCGTTTACTTACTGAACTTCTAGCTGCGGTGGAAAAACGATGTTCCTCGCCTGCATAGCCGGCGGCAGGTTCTGAAACCAATTCTTCAGTCTGTTCTCTATTTGCAGTATGGTACTGAATAGAAGCGGATCTTCAAATCCATTCCAACTTCGAACTTTGTAAACAACATCGTTCTTGATCTGACTGAGATGTCTCCTTGCGGTGATAGTGTGAGCGTAATAGGCAGGCACGGTCGACGTGGCGAGTGGGTAACGTAGCCACATCTCATCATGGAAGCCCGGGTTTGTCAAGGGATCCGGAAATGGCATCTCAGGTGGGTCCTTTAATAACGGCATTCGGAACATGTGATATGCTTCAAACAAACACTAGAAGTACGAAACAGATACGTCAGCGTGGTCCACGTCGAGAATAGCTCTGAACACCACTAACCCAGTCAAAAAGCCCCCATGCCGACAGTATACGTGCATTCCGCATCCTCTTACTTTTGATGTGGGTTGGACTTTTGAACAGATTGATCTCCTGCGACATGGCAATTGCTTGTTGAGTGAAGGCGTTGCCGACCTAGATTGTAACATGTCAGCTTTAGCCTCTGCAGTGTAAACACAACTTACGTGGTCCACACCGATCAAGTCGCAGATCAGATGTATGACTATCGCAGCTTGTATTGTTGTGAGTTGAACGTTATCAGCTGTCTCAATTCCCACAGCCGCTTCGCCTCAGCAAGGAACTTGTATCAAGGTTATCCGGCAGCCAATGCTTGGATCGGTCAGGGTCTGCGCCATATGTTTGCTATTTCAAATTAGCGAATGTATGCAACCAGGCTGTAATTACCCTAAATCGCACACTCACATAAGCGGCACCAAGTACAGCGTTCACTAAGAGGGACGAACAGAATCGAGTTTGTCCGGCAACCATATCTCGCAGGAAATACTTCATGTGGAAACAGTATAGGAGTGGGTGACAATAAAGGAAATAATTACTCAACAGCCTTCGAAAAAGTACATCATTTGAGATGACATTAGTCCATTTCGAGGCCGATACTTGTGACAACAATGGATCGTCAAGTTCTGCTGCATGGATAGGCTTCAGGTACGGGTCCTGTACAATCTGAACAGTACACACGACGCACCTAGATGGCGTGAGGATACAGTATGGTCCGATCGGTACAGACCCGACAAGGAGCCGTACACTATAGAATCCCAAGTATTGGTTGTCTGGAACGAGCAGATGCATCGGCATCTCTGAGCGATATGGAAATTCGTAGCGGCGGTTGGTCTCAGGTGCGACAGCCAGCTGCATAAGTAGACTTCCGTTCTTGACATGAGCAAGGATCTCTTCGATCTTATCACCGGATCGAGCACGTTGAAACACTTCTTTCGCTTCTGGTTCGGGCATAGATCGCAAAAGTTCAAAAAGCTCTTCGTGAGCCGTCATGCGAGTTTTGAGGTCTTCGTACCTTTTCTGTTGTGTATTAGCTAAGAAATGTTATTGATATAGATGAGGTTTACTCTAACGACCCTCGCTTCCGTCTCTGAATAGCGGCAAGCGGTTTGGTGCTTGATACATTGGCTGCATTGGGGTTGTTCATTGGTGCACTGCACAGTACATTAATGCAACGAAAAGCGAGCATCTACGCGGTCTGTTGCGTTACCTTTGTTTTGCGGGTGCGGCAAGCGTCGCACGCAGAAAGGCGGGGCCTCTTCCGCGGCTGCTCCGGCGGCTTAATGGTGCCAGCGGGGGCGGGGAGCAGCATAGGCAGACGCCTTGGAACGTCGTGTTGGTGAGAGGCCATTTGCGACACTTTCATGCAGACACAGGCTCTATTTTGAGGACCTGGTCGGATGGATGGACTTGGTACAAAGAGAGTAGATGTGTTGAGTAGGCGAATCGTACGGTGCAATTTTGCGTGAGATTCGTGATTGGGTTTCTAAATCATTAGTGGCGCTTATCGTACGTCATCGCATGTTCACCGACATGTGCCACTGTAATCGGGACTAAATAGGGCTTAGGGAAGAGCGTGCATTACAGACAATCTGAACGGTTAGGATCGATCGGAGACGCTAATATGTTGTAACATGGTTTACAAGCGAGCGCCGCGTACAAGCGAGCGCCGCACCCCACCAACTTTGCGCACCTCTCTCATCTTAACGTACAATGGCTCAGCGTAGCGCTACTCTACCAGCTTCAAATGAAGCAGATATTCAGCTTGCTATCTTCTCTATTAATTCTTATCAAATACAGAGTAATCGCAATGCTGCTGCTATCTATAGCGTGTCTGAACGAACGATCCGCCGCCGACGCGCTGGTGTACCTGCCCGACGCGATTGCCAGCCCAACTCAAGAAAGCTTACCCAGAGAGAAGAGGAGGTGATTATTAGCTATATACTCGACCTAGATCAGCGTGGATTTGCGCCTACGTACGAAGCTGTACGTGATATAGCTAATAGGCTACTGACTACGCGCGGCGCTAGTCAGGTCGGCGTCCACTGGCCGCGCAACTTTGTCAAGCGTACAGACAGTCTCACGACGTGTTTTAATCGACCGTACGATAGGCAGCGAGCTCTATGCGAGGATCCAGCTCTAATTAGGAGCTGGTTTGAGCTTGTAGAGGAGACAAAGACCAAGTACGGCATCTGCGATGAGGACGTCTACAACTTCGACGAGGCTGGCTTTATGATGGGCAAGATCACGACTAAGCTTGTCGTGACAGGGTCAGAGAGAAGAGGCAGACCAAAGGCTATTCAGCCAGGCAATCGTGAGTGGGTAACGTTGATCGCTGCGATCAACGCAGCTGGCTGGACAATCCCACCATTCCTTATCTTTGCTGGCCAGTATCACCTGTCTGCCTGGTACGAGGAGGATATCCCACGCGACTGGGCGATTGAAATTAGCGATAATGGCTGGAAAAACAACGAGCTAGGAGTTGAGTGGCTAAAGCACTTTGACGCTTACACGAAGACTCGCGTTGTTGGTGCGCGTCGCCTGCTCGTCCTTGATGGCCATGGGAGCCACCACTCTCTTGAGTTTTAAGAGCTCTGCAAGGAGAACAACATCTACACGCTCTGTATGCCACCTCACTCATCTCACCTACTCCAGCCTCTTGACGTTGGCTGCTTCTCGCCGTTGAAGCGCGCGTACAGCCGTGAGGTAGAGAGCCTGATCTGTCACCACATCAACCATATCACGAAGCTCGAGTTTCTCCCAGCCTTTAAGGTAGCCTTTAATCGATCGTTTACGTCAACTAATATCTGCTCAGCTTTCCGAGGCGCAGGCCTCGTGCCTCTCCAACCAGATACTGTACTATCGAAGCTTGACGTGCAGCTGCGTACGCCTACTCCAGCTGCCCTGCCAGAGGCCCTCTGGGAGGCGCGTACGCCGAGCAACGTACGCGAGCTTGAGGCTCAATCAACGTTGATACGTGATCGCGTTCGGCGGCACAAGAGCTCATCGCCTGCCTCTATTATTGAAGCGATTGACCAGCTTAAGAAGGGCGCTGAGGTGATGATGCTCTCAGCTGAGCTGATGCGCGATCGGATTGCCAGCCTTGAGAGGGCTAATGAGGCAGCCTCAGCGCGTAAACAGCGTAAAAAAAAGCGTATACAGAAGCGAGGGACCTTAACAAAGGGAGAGGGAGAGGATATACTCGCTCAACGTGAGGTTGAGCAGCAGATTTCTCGTGAAGAGCGTCAAGGAGGAGCGCGATCAGGACTCAGCCGCCAGGCTCTGGCGCGCTGCACGAGGTGCAGGGAGACTGGCCACAACTCACGTACATGCAAGAAGGATACTAAAGATACTGCTTAATCTGCTATATAAATATCTATATATTATATTATCACGTTGTTGAGATATACGACTGTAGAGGCGCGCAAAGTTGGTGGGGTGCGGCGCTCGCTTGTAAACCATGTTAATGGGACTTTCGTCCATAGGTTCCGCTTTGAGTATCGCGTCTACTCCATCTGGAAGCGATATAGTTGTTTCATGACAGGCTTGAAATGACATAAGTTGTAGATCCTGGCTAGATTGTCCGCCATCAAAACGTACCCCGGTGCCAGATGAGCCAAGTTGGGACCTGATGTGGCACTTTGGGATTCCAGCCTTTGCTCCACAGTCTAGAGCCTACCGAGGCTGACGGCCGTGCGAGCCCGACGGCCATTCGAGCCACCTGAACACCAAATCCACTACCACAATTAAGGCTGTAGTGTCTCACCAAACAGCTATTATCGCGATATCTTCTGGTGGTGAGATCTATAGGGCTTGATTGATATATATAGCTATAGAAATCGTGTTGGAGTTTTAATTGCGCGTCCACCTCGTGACTAAGTTGCTGGTGCACCTGCAACAGCACCTTGAGGCTCTCCACCACCTGTAGGCCTCGCGATAGATCTCTTTCTAGGAGTAGCTTTTGCAGGAGCCTTGAGGCTGCGCTTCTTACCTTTTCAGGAGGTTTTAATAGCTTGTTGAAGTTGTTTTGCAGCCCTGCGAGCTGCTGCTCTAGAGGCCTGTTCAGCAACCTTCTCAGCCTTCTTCCTCACGAGCCTGGCTGCAGTCCTTGCCTGCTGCCTCATCTCCTTCTCTCTTAACTTTGCATGCCTTACCTCCTCACGAAGTCTGTTTGTCTCAGCTTTTTGGTGTTGTACCTACTCCTCCTCGAGCACCTGGAGCTGCTGGCAATTAGACTCCGCAACAAGCAATCCAATCAATCTCAGCGTCGTCGATTGACTGGATTGTTAGCAGCCTAGCTGCTGATTGAATGTGGATTGATTGAAGCTATTTTGAAGTAGCTCAGATTGACTTGATTGACTTGATTGGTTAATTTACACATAGGGGTTATGTAAGTAGATTGTGTGTATTCTTCTTCTGATCACCGAGAGGTCTGTGATCTAAGCTTATATACATAGAGTAGTGGGCTGATTGGTCGCTGGATAGTCCACGTGACCATGCAAGGTACCCTGGGCTTACACACCTCCCTCAGGTTCGAACGTATGTAGAAGCTGATGTGATCATAGGCCACCCCCTACCCTGTTCAGGTAGAGCTGCTTGTTTGAGTGCGGTGGGTAGCCGCTTGATTGGAGCAGTTCAGGTGGGGATC
>NW_025091337.1:0-26310 GCF_907166805.1 Alternaria atra
CGTGTTAATTCTCTTACTTAGCTAGGTTAGTAAGGAGTGCTTCGTTGCTAGCCTTTAACGCAGCTGAGTCCGCTTAAATTGCGTTTAGCTAACGCAAGATTAGCTGCAACGCGTTAGGTTGTTCGTAGGTAGTTATAGTAGGTTAACGCAACGTAATGTCACGAGATGCTACGAGCACGTGTTTAAGAGCTTACTAGAAGCGTTAATTGTAGCTACGTACAATATCTAGTGTAATACAAGACGTTGCGTAAGGAAACAGAATTAGCATGTACAGGCAGTAAGAAGTTATCGATGGGGGCCGTGCGCATAGCGCTAGGCCCGGCCGGCCAATTAGCAGAATTCGGGTGCTTAGCGGAGCACTTGGATTCTGTAGCGCGTTTAGTGTTAAGGGAACTACAGTAGTTACTGTAACATAGAGCATCTGTAAGTATTAGGCTGTAAATGCTAGAAGCCCCGACCCCGAAATGACTACGCAAAATTTAAAAAGCTTAATCCCTAGGCAGACAAGTGCTATCTCCTTAGCTGCATTGCCAAGCATTAGTATCGCGTATAGAACACCTGCACTAAGCAAGTTAAGTTAGTTCGAGATCTGCACTTTAATAAGGACGTATTTAGTCTAAGAGGAGAAGTCCTTAAAACCGCGCGTTAGCTAGCCTATAGCAATAAAGCTATAATTTAAGATACCCTTGTGCATAGGGCTAAGTAGCGACAGTCCTCTACGATTAAAGGGGAGACTCTAGCGGCTTTGTTAGTAAAGCCTACTGCAATTAATAGAGGACTCGTGCTAATCGCCTACGACAGGAAGGTAAATAAAGCAGAACGCATTTTAGAAGAAAACATACAGGCCTAGGTAGCACATTTATTAGTGTTAGTAGACTACAATAACTAGAGTGTAATTACTAAGTGTCTAGCGGCGCTGTTAGCGCTAGAAAAGAATTAAGATAAGCTAGAAAACTATGTAGTTAATCATGCGATTAGTAACGTATACAAACCTAAGAATTATAAGGATGCTGTTACCTGTGCAGACGTATTAAGATGGATTCTATCTATAGAAGAAGAAATTAAGGAGATTATAGCTAACTAGGTGTAGGATGTCGTAGATCCTCTACTAGGAGTGTTAATTCTTACTAGCAAGTTTGCATACAAGGTTAAGACTAACGCTAATAGAGAAGTTACTCGTTATAAGTCCTAATAGTGCGCGCGGGGCTTTAAACAAGAGCTAGGCGTTAATGTTCTAGAGACATTTGCGTTAGTAGTAAAGCTAATAAGCTATAAACTTTTGTTCGTTCTAGCCTGCCTGCTAGGCTAGTTAATTAAGTAGATAGATGTTAAGACAGCCTTTCTATATAGCAAGATCGACACGGACGTCTATATAGAACTACTACTAAATATTAAGGATTAGTACCCTAGGAAGATTTGCAAGCTAAATAAGGCCCTGTACGGGCTCAAGCAATCTCCTTAGATTTAGTACCTTACCTTAAGCTAGGCGCTGCGGCCTATAGGGTTTGTAGCAATTTCTAAAGACTAAAGCGTGTTCGTTAATTAAGACAAACGCTTAGTAATTGCGACATACGTAGATAACCTCTTAACCTTAGGGAAGGATTAGGAGGAGATTGCATCCGTTAAGAGCGCTCTGTCCGAGCACTTTAAGATAAGTAATCTTAGTCTAGTCGCCTACTATCTAGGAGTAAAGGTAATCTACGAAGATACCTTATAGGGCAGTAAGATTAAGTTAACTTAGCGCGTATACGCTAAGAAGGTGCTAAAGACCTTTAGCATAGCAGATTGCACTTCTATAGCAACTCTAATAGACGAGAATCTTGTGTTAGAACCTAGTAAAGAGGCGGTAGACTCGCAGGATTAGAAGTAGTACTAGTAAGCGGTTAGTAGCCTTATGTATTTAATGCTGTGTACTCGCCCTAATATTGCATACGCGGTTAGTTAGCTAGGCCGCTTTACCGTTAACCCGTTAGAGAAACACCGTACGGCCTTAAAGAGGCTTCTTCGGTACCTAAAGGGTACTAGTAACTACGGCCTAGTAATAGACACGCAAGATCGCCTAGACGTTCTAACGGGCTACACGGACGCGAACTAGGGAAGAGACGACGACCGCCGATCGACTAGGGGCTACGTCTTCACATTTGCTGGCACCGCTATTAGCTGGAAGTTAAAGCGTTAGACTACTGTAGCGCTGTCTAGCTGTAAGGCTAAGTACATCGCAGAGTCTAAGGCCGCGAAGGAAGTAATATGGCTGCAACGACTGCTGTGTCAGCTACGAGTTAGCTACTCTTAATCGAGCACGCTGGAGCTAGTGAGCATTCTCGGAGACAATCAAGGGGCTCTGGCCCTGGCTAAGAACCTAATGTACTATGTAAGAACTAAGCACGTAGATATCTAGTACTACTTCGTACGAGAGAAGGTAGAAGAGGGGCTAGTAAAGATAGAATGGATTGCTGGTAGGTTGAACCTAGCAGATGGACTTACCAAGCCATTAGGCAAGACGAAGTTTAAGTCCTTTCAACGGATGGTTGGCTTGCGGAGGATCGATAATTAAGGCAACGGCTCCCGGAGCACGGAACAACTTGTGCATAGCCGACAGCATTAAGGGGGAGCACTGCCCTTATCGAGGGGGAGTGTTAAGATGGGCGATGAAGACAGTGATCATGTGACTGATGTTGCATGACTAATTAGCGTTAGTACTTAGTCTTAGATCTCACCTTGACAATACGATAACTCTTACACCCCCTAAGTTTTGACAAAAGGTATCTCCCCATGCACTAGAGGCACTTTTCTCTTCTTACTACATTACGTTACCTAGGTTCTTCTCACAAAGCGTAGGTACAGGTGTACGATAAAGCATGGATAGGGCGGTTGTCGAGCACGGCCAAGCCTGTTTCTCATCTGCGTCCGGATTACGCTTAGCAGCTTATTGGAGTCATTAGCTTACGCGATTAGAGAGAGATTACGCAGCTTGTAGAATGGGTTCAAGAATGTAGCAGACTCGCAGGTAGTTTCACAGATTGAACTTTCGCTAGTACCCTCATTTTGTTGTGCTGAGGAAGTAGTAGAGAGATTTCTACCCCTCTTATCGAACTAGATAGAGGCGCTGCACTTGTGCAATGCGAATCAGCCTACTCGTGCATTCTCTTATATTTATCTCTCTCGTTTCGCGCTATATTAGTATAGACACGATTACAGTTTTGCTAACGTCCTACGCTGTCTCTTAACGCCTTCTTCAAATGCCTATAAACGAGTAGTTGATTAAAATAGGGGGAAGAGAGAAACTCAGGAGCATGACAGCAACATGTATAAGAACTGCTTATCTTTTTAACATCCTTCTACGTGTGTACAGCACAGAGAAATTCTGCTGCAGGATTTGATGCGTTGACTTGCGATGTTTTAGAGTACTTATAAATCTACAATTGCCCCGGACTATTCTGTTATTTGGCTTTCTAGTCCGTTAATAAACTTCGCTCTGCCTACGACACCTAAGTCTTCTCTAGCCCGTCCAATATCTGCTATCGCTTAACGGTAGCTAATCTCCGGCTCTAATCTAGCTTATCTTGGCCTTGCAAATACTTCGTAAAGCCTCTTGTTTTCGGATCTCTAAGTTAGCCCTAGATCCCTAGACGTTCTAGGGCGGACGATGTCGTGTCTCTTATCGTGCTCTGGTTGATTGATGCAAGCACACCGCAGTCTATTAGTCGTATAAGGGATCCGAAGTTGCTCTAGGGATCGACGTGGTGCATAGTACTGAGGGCCGACGAAGAGAAGATAGGGATCCTTAGGAACTTGGCGGTACGGAATGTGGTTTGAATCGTGGCCTAAATAGCGTGCCACGAGGCCTACCTAGGCTATCTGCAGAGCCTATACGAGTGTTAGATCGTACGGTAATAGGACCGCAGTACGCCAAAAGGTCAGCTCTACGAACAGCTAGCTTAGAGTGCTTCCTACTAACTAGCATAGCAACTTAAGTCTAAGATGCTATAGAAGATTCTGCATGCGAAAGGCATCGTTAAACCGTAGGTTCTGGTGGAAATACTAGTGGTGGCAGGCATAAGCACGCGCTAGACATTGCAATATACGAATACGCGACGCGTGTAATCTGTAAGCTAGCAGGTAGACAAGATCAAAGATAAGAGACCCAGAAATGATGGGGAAAACACTGAGGGAAACGCGCCCTGTGAAGTTCCCTAGGAGCTCTGTCCCTTAGAGAAGTACAGGTACTCTTAAGAGCATAGTTTCCTCTCGCACAAATCGAAATAGATAGCAACGGCTAGAAAGGCGTGTGGGTTGCAGAGGGAAGTAGTATTCGGGCGAAGCTGAAAGTGGAGCCAGAGCCCACTAAATGAACCCACTTTGTCTCTTGCATAGTGCTATCTAGGAGGTTTCACGCAGACTAGCTACTGTGTTGTTGCTTATAGGTAGTGCTGATGGTAAGCTGAAGCTACAGATCTCGACTAGTTAGCGAACTCAATAGTACAGAAATATTTTATCGTGACAAGTACTAGCAAAGTTTACAGCAGTCTCTTTTCTACACGTGTTGGAGGCACGATATAACGCATTCCTACAACACTTCAGGAATTTTAGAAGACATAGGTAGGGGTTTCTTTTCCTATACCTGTTAACCTACAGAGAGGCTATTAATAGGTACGCTACAAAGCGGTAAAAGCCTACGTATAACAGTGTAGGTTGAGCGTTTCTGCTTTTTAGGTTGCCAGATTCCCATGTATCTATCGACTTGCCCTCTTAAAGGTCTCGTGCGGAACAAGCGCGAGATAGACTACCTTAACCTCACATCCCCTGCAAACTGTTCCTCTCGCAACGTCGTAATGTAACGTCGCTTAACATTATTACGCCCGTACATATTCGCTTCTAGTGCTCTCTATTGTTGCGGTAGCGGTAATGCAATAGCTGGAGTGTGTAGCGTGCTAATCTCTAGTGTCGACTTACGCACTCGCTGCTGTGCGAACTCTCCAGCACATGCTCGTTCAGCTCTTAGCTTGCGGACCTCGCGTTCCTAATAAGAAAATGCCTGTTTAAGATTAGTTAGCAGCCCCTTACCTCTAAACGCATAACCTACTTTTCGTAGACACCTCGTGTATACTACCCTCGCTGGGTACTCGTTAACTTTCAAGTCGTCCCAGCTCACTTAACACTTCTACCCGCCGTTATCTTCGTAGATCTTGTGTATTCTAGGCTGACCTTTTTCCTAGGTGCTTATATACATCCTCTCTAACAATTCTTTCGGACCTTTCGGAACTTTCGGTAGGCGCCCTCTGCGTCTCTGTACACCTTCCACGCATTAGCGAACTCCAAGACTAGTTAAGGGCCGTCTTACTTTGCGACATTTTTTTTGTAGACGAAGGCATCTAGTACGCAATAATAACAATAGCTTAATCCTTAGGTACTTAGGACAGCTTTGTGCAGGTGTGTAAACAGTGCGTGTATAGTAGACAGCGTAAAGTATCTACCCTCTAGATCGAGAGAGGAATGTAGCATTAACTGTAGATTATAGAGATGCTACACATGCTCGACTATATAATACACTCGGCATGTGGTGTTTAAACGACCCTCATGACGGACGCATTAGTATAACTGCAATTGCATATACCTCTCTTTAGTTTCTAACAGGGAAGCATTCCTTAGGTTAAGACTGCTATGCGACAAAAATTCTAACGCGACTATCTACGCTTAGCAAAACGAGGCGATAAGCCGATTACCTAGACTGCCGAAATGATGACAACGAAACCTGGAGAGGGTATGCAATGCTAAGCCGTGTCCCTTACGAGATGAAACTAATATCCTGTCCCCTAGCAAGGGCAAGGGCGAGTTCTCTGTAGTTAGGGCATGTTTAAGTACGTTTGGTAGTTAGACTACTAAAGCTAATGACAGTCTACTTACTAGCTATGCATAGACAATCTTACTCAAGACTAGTTAATCCTGCGAATCCTAATTTGCGCAAGACAGCCTCTATCGATTTTGCTAGATATACTGTTCAAAGACAAGATGTGAGATCTACGCATGCATAGTCGAATACCATGTCTATCTAAAGAGCGCGCATCCGCCATTTTGGGCCCTTTAAAAAAGTACTTCACGATAAGCTAGAGTTGGAGAGAAGGGATTACAACAAGCGCATATGTCGTCTAAGGAAATTAGAGTATCCTATGCTTGAAGGTACAGAAAACCGTGTAAAGGTTTCTACTACGAGTTTCTTATAGCGCTAGGTACAGTATATCTCGACTACAGCGGTACTACCGTCGCGAGCAAATCGCTACTCCGGAATTTCGCAAAGCGAATGCAAAAGAGTCTGCTTTCTAATCCCCATTCTGACACTAGAAGTGCTAGTTTATCAGCTTCTATAGTGGCAAATACCCAACACTAAGTACTCGAATTCTTTAACGCTGATCCCGCACATTTCGACGTCGTGTTTACAGCAAACGCCACAGCTGCAATCAAACTTGTCGCAGATACCTTCTCCGGACACGAGGCTAGCTTTGATTATTACTTTTACTACAAGTGCTACACGAGCTTACTTGGTGTAGGGCAGGTCGCTAAACGCAGCCTTTGTCTGAATTCAAATAAAGCAGTCGCTTTATAGATAGAGAGCGACAGTAAGATTTACAGAACATTATTGTTTGCCTACCTAGCCTAGTCAAACATAGACAGCGAACGACTTCCGGCCTACTAGCTAGCCTAGATTCGTACTTCGTCCTGCTATAGAAAGACATACACTCTCCTTAACGTAGCAGCATTCGTCCTAACTAGTCCGCTGAACCTCAGTAACTACAGTAGTGCTCCTGATTTCCTTGTCCTTTCGTTCTACAAGATATTTGGTTTTCCTGATCTTGGCGCTCTGATCGTTCGCAAGGCGTCTGCTTATGTCCTTAAACACAGGCGGTACTTTGGCGGCGGCACGACTAAGATAATAGCATGTACTAATAAGTTGTGCGTAATGCGAAAGGATACTAGCCTACACGATTAGCTAGAAGACGGAACAACGCCTATCCGAAACATACTAGCACTAGCCTGTGCGATAGACGGGCACAAGCATTTGTTTAGCAGAATGGAGCAGATCTCGAAACATACAACATAGTTAGCTTATACATTGTATAAACAACTAGACAGGCTCTAATACGCTAATGGGATGCAGGTTTACTACTTCTACAAAGCAAGCTTATCCCATTATAGCGATCTAGAGAGCTAGGGCGCAACACTAGCCCTTAACTTCAGAAATAACGACGGCACATAGTTAGGGTGTTAGCATGCGGGAAAGATGCTAAGAGAACACGGGATAGTTGTTCGGACGGGCAGTCACTGCAACTTAGCCGGCGCAGCTGTTGCATTAGAGATAGACCCTTCCTAGCTAAAGGACGTATTTGATTCGGGACTCCGCTGTAACACAGAACAGGATTTTGTAGACGGAAAACTAGTTAGCATAGTCCGAATTACGTTCAGCGCTATGAGCACTATAGCAGACGTTAATGCGCTAGTAGATGTTATTGTAGAGAACCTAGTAGATAAGGGTAAAGCAGGCTAGAGTGCAGATTAGTCGCTAACATGCCTATAGGACAGAAGTGTACGGTGCTTTAGAGTGCTTCTAACAATGCTGTATTAAATTAGAGTTTATTTAACTATAGTGTCCCTGTGGAGGGGTTGCACGCTAAGGTGTTCAGAGAGGAAAGATGCAAACTGCCAAGCATTCCGTATGTTAGGCCTAGCTGACGATATATGCTATCCTGCACTATAATCAGTAGTTTACTGATTATACGTACCTTTTGGTTGCATAGCGTAGTAGTGCAGGGCTGCGTTCTAACACCGTACGTTCTCTAAAACTTGTTCGTTTAGAATAAATTCTAAAATTAAAAGTCTTGTGTATTCTATAGCGTCGACTAACAGTACACGACTAATATTAACCACTTTACCTCCTAGTAACAGCAGCATAGAGCAAATTATACGCCTCTTCGATCTAACGTTAACAAAGGATAACATACCTTACGGATTTACTAACAGAAACAATAGAAACTACGTAAAGCAGTCCCGTTGTTTCTTGCACTAGGATTTACTAGTACCTTCTCAATAGCTTGATTTTACTTTCACTAACATTTGTGCAAAATTCTTTGCTTTGTTAGCTAAGCTTTCTACTCTTCTCTGCTAAGTTTTGGATTTTTTCGCTGCGCTCTAACAACAGGCCAACAGTCTCTTGCAGACACTGCTCTACTGCTTTCACGTCCTTGTAGATAGTTAATGTTCGGTAACTGTCTGCTAATAAGGTTTCTGCGCGTTCGTATCTTGTTTGCATAGTTTTGGATAACTGCAGTTCATTTAACTGTGCAGCGTTGTTATCGCTAGGCAAAAACTAGCAGAACCCATGCAAAATCGTGCAAGCAATAACTCTAGCTTCTTCGTAGTCATTGCGTCTTAGGATTAGCATACTACACATCTCATTTGTCTAATAAATGTAAATACTTAGGTTAGCCTCTAGTCCATCGATTAGCTATTGATTGTAACTCTACTACACAAGACTAACCTATCTCCTTAAGCTCTGTGTGCTAATACTTGTTAACTAGACACTGTCGAGCTAAGTCAACTTCAAACATGTCAAGCTACTATTTATGTAACGAAAACCTATGTATGCTGTTTAGCTATTAACCTGCTAGTACTACTAATTGTATCTAAGAAGAAAGTAACTCAATAGATCCTTGCAATAGTTTCTGTAAAAAATTTCAACAGGGTTTTCCGCATTACTATTGAATACCTAGGCGAAACTTAGGCTACATTACCTAAGAGACGCAAGGTTAGATTACCTTAAAGCGGGGTATGGGCGAGGAATCCATTATTAATGTTGATGCCAGCAATAAAGGTCAGGTTCGTACAAGAAAGACTCTGAAAACAGAAGTCTATGCACAGGAGTACAGAAGAGAGACCACGTATATTTACACTTAGATAAGCAATGTGCGTAGTTTTAGCTTACTAATAGGGCTGTGTAGAGGATAACTATAACAACATAATGACTGCGTGCTTAATATTACCTACTCTGTACATGTGTGTATTAGCATGCTTAGGCAGAGGGTTTGAGCATTTAAGAGGAGCTATGCGGCTCCTATTGATAAGCTAAGACGATCCCCGTCTACTGCGTTAGCAATTTGCTTTCTATGTGCTATGTTAGAACTGTTTGTAGTTATTGTAAACTATATAAGGGCTTCTGCTTCTTTATAGCAACCTCGCACTGCTTTGCTTATCGTCTGGAATCCCTACCTAGGACTTAATTAGCGTGTTTTAGGATCGTGCTAACAGCTTGTACAAGATAAGGATCCTCTTCGGCCCTTCTAAGCGCTAACATAATAACACGTCTTTGCGAACCTTTGTAGGGCACAGTAACTGCATTAACTCTGTGGTCTTTTTAGACGACTCGAAGTTTCTCGCGTCTACATTATGTGATAAAACTGTCAAACTATAGAAGGCATCTAGCGGCGAATGCTAGCGTACATTTGTTGGACATCGGGACTGCGTTAGTGGTGTGATTTTCTTGCCTAGCTCGAATGAGCTAGTGTCCGCGTCGTGCGATAAGACTTTAAAGATTTGGGATATAGAGAGTTTGGAGTGTGTGTAAACGTTGCAGGGCCACCAAGACTGCGTTACCTTTGTAATGTTTTTGCCCGGCTTAAATCAGCTAGTGTTAGCATCCTGCGACAGGACTATTAGAATTTAGGACATGAAGACTAGCTAGTGCGTACGAACCTTGTACGGCTACTAGGACTGCGTTACCTCTGTGAAGTTCTTAGACGACTCGAATCAGCTAGTATTAGTATCCTGCGACAAGACGATAAAGATATAGGATATAGAGAGTTCAGAGTGCGTGCAAACCTAGAAGGGCTAACAGGACTGAGTGAGCTACGTAGTTCGACCGGCCAACTCGAGACTCCTAACGTTACGTATAGTAACACCATTCTAACATAGCATGCTAATGCAGGGTAAGAAAAGCTATCTAACCGTAATTTTGCACTGCTACTCCGAATTAATGCAATAGGCCTTTTGCGGCATAGGGAAAGCTAACTCTCTTTAAGGATAGATAGTAATACTGCACAGACAAGGGCTCGTTAAATTGTCGAGGCTATTAATAGGGAGTTTGGCTCTGCGGGTAGCACATAAGCGGCTTGGTTAGCATAATGCATCCCTTTGACCTTAAATAGAAGGTAAGCATACTAGAACAGATCGAATGCTTGTCTTCTACAGGGCTCTGAAATTTTGGTTTCGCTGTGTTAAGAGAACATAAACTTATAGTATCTTACATCCTGCAAGTAAGGTTAAACAATCTACTATCTGCTTAGAAACTGTCACATTTGTTAAGTAGTGCTCGCCATGTTTTCTACATTATTTGTATAGACCGCTTTGCTTATTACTTCTCTTACAGGCTCTGCTTATGCTCTAGCTATAGCCGAGAACCATGTACTAACCTACACTTCAGCAAACACTCTTAACAACCTTGCTAGCATTATGCCTTGAAGCTCCCTTGCAACTCTAGCTAGTTAGCTAAAGTACGTTGTACTAGGACTTAGCACCTAGAACTACATCTGTGCTAGTAGTGACGATTTTGCCGCGCTCGGCACTACAGGCGCAACGGGTACGTAGAGGCTATACAGCGACAAAGGTACTGCTAACATTGCCAAAGCTAATCTGTATAACATTAGTAGCCGGCTCTGCACTAACCTGCTAGCTGCAAAATAGAAAATTCTAGTAATATCTAGTCTAGCTCTTCTCTTAAGCACTTATCCGAACGCGTTAGAAAACTATCTAAGACTAGAAGGCTATAACAAAGTTATTAGACACCACTTTTTTGGGGTTTCGAATGGCACGAGCACACCTGTGTTTGCCTTTGACTAGCTGTTACAGTTACTCTACCCTATCGCGCAGGGAAGTAGAGTCAACAGAACGGATGCCCCCAAATCTGCCTTTTCTAGGCTGCAGCAAGAGGGCGCGGTGCCTTGGCTACATCTTGTCGACACTAGCTCCTCCCTAGGCGGCGTTGATACTGTATACCGCCTCGAGACGGCTGGCGGAAAGGGACTAGTAAATTGCTAAGGTTGAGAAGCTAATTTCGAAGTCAAGTACGCTGCGCATTATAAGTTATGTCCAGACACCTTAACTAAGCTGTAAACATGCTAGTAGGCTAACGGTAATCGTAGACTAGGTGTTCGGGCCTATAGACCCTCCTATAGCTCGCGGCTAAAGATAATCCGTGAACAGGCTTGCAGCACCTAAGTACCTATCTAGCCACGCATAGTGTAACTACGCTTAATAGATAATAATAATAAACTAGTACCTGCTAACGAGTCTTCTAGTGTAACCTGTGCCTGGTGTCATATTACGTGTCTTCGTTTCTTTGTGCTTCTTCTTTAAAGTGTTTTCGCAATATCCGCATTCTTTCCGCGCTCGCTAACAGAGATAAGAAGACGCAAACGACGTAGTGAATTAGCGCTTCGAGCACAGCTGTGCTTACGAGTTGCCTAGTTCTCTCGAGTAAGTTGTGTGGCGACTACTAGCTGACTACTAACACAATAAAGCCGCTCGCAGTAGCAGTAACATAGGGCAGTAGTTACCTGCTCGCGATAACCAACAAAGCATCGGTCTACACTTGCAGAGCCGTTGTGCGTAACAAGTCGTACTAGGGAATTGTGCTACCCTACTACGTTGTTGTGTTAAAGATTTTAACTTGCTGTAAGCAATATTCCTGTAAGCTAAAGCGCAGTTCGTTAGGTCTTGCTGTATAGCTGCGCTCAGAATAGCTATATAAGTCGCCTACAGACAACGCAAGGCTAATGATAACTGTAATCAAACAGATAACAGTTATCGTATTACTAAGGGCTTGGTGTTAGCGTCTATGCACAAATCCTAGAAGTAGGCACCTGAGAAGACAAATGCCTGCGAACTGACAGCACTTTTAGCAGAGTGTGCGTGTAGGTTTTCTATACGGGCGATCACGATTGTCCCTTGCGCATGTCTGCAGGGCTAACGTGCGCGGTCCTCGTTATAGATAGGTATGTTAACTATATGCGGGAAACATGGAGCGCAAGTCTCTGATGCGACAGGTAGACCAAGCTTACCCTAGCCTCTAATCTGCCTAGCAGTGCTCTGCTTAGAAGAAGCGTACGGCGCTGCAGTTGTGTCTAGCGCACGGCGATGCACTGCGCTTAAGCGAACTCTTATTAGCTAGCGAACGGTAGGTGTCTATGCCAAAGTTATTGTAGTAGCTCTCTTGGGCACTAAGGGCTTTAGAGACTAGATAGTAAATCTCAAAAACTGCCCTCGCGATCCAAAAGATGTACTTGTCAGTAGTCAAACCTTGCCGCAAGCCCGTCGTACGCTAATTCAATCTAGGGACAACAAAATCTATGCTACGTCGGATTTTTAGATGCTTCCAGATCGCTCATCAACCTACTAGCGAAGTCTCTAGCTAAGTACGAAGACAGGTTAACGCTCTTGTTTACAGGACACTCCGCAGGAGCTGCTATAGCAAGCCTTTTATATGCACATGTCCTATCTAAAGAGACTTCTCCGCTAATCACCGTCGCAAACGGTTTTACAAACATTCACTGCATTTTGTTCGGATGCCCCCTAGTATCTATCTATCCGCTGCAGCACTATAGACAGGAAGACAACTGTTCTTCCCGCTCCTATTTCCTGTTATTCCTAAATAATAGCGATCCTATTATTAAGGCAGACGGCGTATACATTAAAAAAAGGTTAAGGGGGCCCAGGTCTACTTCGTCAGATGCATGCTCTCTTGCAGAAGACTCAAAGGGCAAGCAAATAGTACCTGTTACGGGCCTCGCCACGAAGCGGTCGAATCGATTGTTTGTACACTTAGGCAGCACTTTCTTACTAACACTAGACATCGAGTCTCCCTCCGTGACGCTTATCAAGGAAGTCGATAATAACAAGCTAGATAAGGAAGCGGTAATGTTGTGGCGAGTACACAGGATTAGTGTCTACAGAACAAGAATAGAGTCTTGCGAGGCTGGCCGCGACGACGCTACCACCCATGTCAGTTGTTAGCATAACAGTAACAATACGAGGATGCGTGCGGGAAAATTGACGTCGTAGCTATTTATAATAATTCCGTAAATGTCGGCTACTAACGTTTAGGGCCTTCTAGCTCCTAGGTAGATAGAACATTTTTACAACCGCAATATAGAGAGTAGGCTCTATGTAGATGGGGGCAACGTATGCAAAAAATACTGTCAAAGCTTTAACTCAAAAGCTCGTCAATAAAGAATGCAGGAGATACATAGTAGGGATTTCAATAGGAAGAAAAGTTTTTGATGAACACAGCTGCATGTAAAGAATAGGAAATGTTAGGAAAGTACACCTGCGATGAGATCATCTTACTAGGTGTTTGACCTCGTTGTGTTACACTCCCTAAGCATTAACATTGCTCTATATTAACAGACAACGTAGAACAAGCCCGCCTGCTTGCGTTAAATCCGTGACATCGTTAGCACAGATCAAGTCGTTTGCTCTCTTAATGTTCTAGGAACATATTATATCCCCTTGTGAACTAATTAGTAGTGTAATTAGGTGTCTACAATACAATAATATCTGCGGGATCCGAAAGCGCTAATCATCGTCACTATCTCCGTGCAAGAGCAAAGGAAATCACCAAGCCTATCCCTTAATGTTGTCAGAGGTGCTAGCAGTAAGGACAGTTAGATAGGAGTGTACTAAGCTAAAGGGATTCACAACCCAGCTCAGCGAAACAGACAGCAGCCCCTTAACGAACTGTTTGGACTAATAACACACATTAAGTGTTTTCGTTTACTTCTAAACGCATAACAATAGTTACTTAAAGCTTCTGCAACACTTTGCAGGCAGAGCGGCCTTTAATAGGTCCAATCCAGACTATGCTCTAACTAATAGACAACGACCTAGCTAGGCTTACAAAGAAAATGCAGCCCTATCGCTATCAACACTCTGAAATAGCCCCTGTATTCGCTAGAGTAGCTGTATCTTATAGAACTACAATACAGACTAGGGGGCTATATAGGGTTATTCTGAGTAGTAGTGCTGCGAGAAGGTCCTTTGGACGCAAAACTTAGGCAACGTCAGCAGTAATTAGCCGGCGCATTTGGCTCTAGGTAAACTATGGTCAGCCGCAGAGAGAGCGTAATGACATAACGTCGATAGTCAAGGAAGCGTTAACGAGAACGGGTGTGATCGAGTGTTATCAGTAAGTTCTATACCGTCTCTTGGCATTACAAGGCAAAATGTGCGAGACAGGGTATGTTAGCCACTGTTAACAAGTGCTACGGCTATCCCTAGAGAAGCAAAGTCATACGTAGCTAGCTGAGCGTCCAGTAACTTGTCTTCGAATATAACAGACCTATCGTATTCGGCATTAGAGCGCAACGACGGGATGATCAAGGACTACAAACCGCTTGAAAATAACTTGTAGAAGCCCTTGCTGCGCTACTAGCTAGAGCATCATTAACCGGACAACTAGTAATAACCGTCTAACACTTGTTAATATAAGCTAAGAAGCTACAGAAACCTTAGAGCTCTCGTAGAGCAACTGTCTGCCGAATTGGAGAATACCTACCCAACAGTAAGCAGTACAGAAGCCCAAGCGATAGAGTACTCGCACGCAGAACGCGGTCCAGAGAGAGACCATCAACGTCTACGCCAGCACGACTAGAGTTCCAGTAGCCCTGCCTTAAGCTACGTAAACTAATTACCTGTGTTATCACTAGTCGCTACAGAGTTTCGGAACTAGCTTACTAAAACGCATCCCGAATGTGTTTCTGCACTAAATATCGTCGGTGTAACAGACTAGGAGCCAGGAACACCTAACTTAGATAAGACATACAAGCTATTAGATAAGTTACCGGACTATGTGACGCTAGTCGATCTGATGATACCCAGGATCGAAGTAAATTCACTTAGTTCTTCTACAACTACTTGTCCTCTTTACTCGGAAACACCTAAGGAATCTGTTTGGGAGTGTTAGCTAGAGGCGCCGCACTAGGTTAGGCACGCAGATGCACGTTTATCGGCGTCGCTATAGGCAGGCACTATAGATGGACATAGGTGGAGAGGATTGCAGAAGTCCAGACTGCATAGTAGTGCTGTCTTAAGATTTATCTACACGGGACGCGACTAGCACAGAGAATACAGCTTGCCGTTTGTATTGCCTAAACTACTAAGCTTAGTATACTGTATCAGCTTCTGCATCCGCTAAGCTTCTCTAGATGTTGCGCACCAGTTCAATTTGCATAATTTGTCCTTGTTTAAAGTAATTGCTAGTTCTGCATAGACATGTTAGCAAAGTAAGGGTTACTGCATTTTCGGCGACGTTGGATGCAACGCGTCAACAACTATAGGAAGCTTTGTTTAGTGAGCAAACTGCACAACCTCTGTTAATCGTAGGCAGGTATATCTGCTAACAGCAGCCTCGCATACGCCTATCTCTACTACCAAACTAGGAACTATCTTGTACGCTATAGATCTGCCCTGCTATGCCGCTGTTCGACTGCCGTCTTTGTTATAAAAGAAAAACAAGTCGACAATCTGTGCTAAGCGTTTAGTACGAAGTGAGCATTACGATATATTAGAAAGGAGAGGCAAAACTATTACTTGTTTTGCTACAAAGAAGCGCACGTTACGAGGAACAATTGTACGTTTTGCTACATCCTTTTGAGTAAAACCTTTATGTAACCTTCCTTCTTTGCACACTCCCGTAGAAACAGTAATCTAATTGGACTAGACTAGCACTGGACTGGATTTGGATGGACTGGATTTGGCTAGACTAGATCCGGAGTTTGAGAAATTTGGACTGGACTGGATCGAGAGGTCTAGAGGCTCCTAGAGCGCCAATAGACCATGCCTAATTAGGAAGCAACTTAACCTAATAAGGAAGAGTAAGTCACATCTTCGGCGTTCTTACTTCGGGTACGCTTTACCCTAGAAGCGCGTTCTCAGAAGGAGTTCATCTAGTCTAATAACTTCCTAATAGCATTTAATAATAAATCTAGTAGGCTAGCAGGACCTACGACTGCTAATATATTAAAAATAGCATAAACCTACTTAGCGGCGGCAGACATCCTAAAATAGCTGCATTAACAATTACTTAGTTCTTCGCTCGCTCTTCCTCTAAGACTTCTAAGTCTAATAATATTATTCTTGCCCCTAAATCTATTAACTCCCGTCGCGACCTAGAAGCTCTAATCTAGCTAGATAAGTTTAAGCTCTAGAGGGAGTAGTATATCCGCTGTGCGGTGCTAGCGAAGGGCCCTAAAGCAACAAAGAAGCGAACGTTAGTAATCTAGATATACAGTGAAGATCTACAGGCTAAAAAAGATAGGAGACGTGTATGGTATTGCTACCTCTGTGAAAAACAGCGCTGTCAGCAAGAGCTTCTAGCAGTGTCGAATAGCAATTCTACAGCGCTCGACTACCTTAACTTGACACATAAGATTGATAAGGTTACTAGCGAAAGTAAATCCTTCTAAGGAGACTTGGTAGATATGAGCTAGCTGTTGATATCCGACTACTAGGACATGAAGTTAATCGTCTTCGCCCGCCGCTTAGATTAGTTTAAGGAACTCCTAATCCGCTAGCTAGTCTGCTGCTATATTGCTTTCTTCTAGATTGAAAATGGCTACTTTCGGGATCTCCTCTTTTATCTATTCCCCCCTTTAGCGAACCTACTTCTAAAAGCTGCATCTACTATTCGTTAATAGGTGATTAGTGCATTTAAGGAGAGGAAGGAGAGATTACGACACGACATGCATGACGCTTAGAGTTCTATTTCGTTATCGTTTGATCTTTGGACGTCGCCAAATCACCTTGCTGTGCTTAGAGTAGTAGCATATTTTATTAATAATACTAGAACACGTTAAACTGCCGTGTTAGCGCTACGTGAGGTAGAAGGGGAACACTTAGGAGAAAATATCGCCGATGTCCTTTTGCAGGTAATTAAAGATTACAAGATTACTAGCTAGATTAGCTACTTTATAGCAGACAACGCGTCTACTAATAACACCTGTATTAATTCTGTCCTTTAGGCCCTCTACCTAAATATGTTAGAGAAGCAGCGGAGGCGCTAGCGCCTTCGCTGCTTTAGGCATATTATAAACTTGTGTGCGTAGGCTTTTCTCATCAGAAAGGACGCTAAAAAAGTCTGTAAAGATCTAGAAGCTGCGTATAGGGAGGGCAGTATGAAGAGGATTAAGGAGCTCTAGCGGAAGCGCGGCGCTATCAGAAAGCTTTATAATATTATTTGATATATACGAGCAAGCCCTTAGCGCCGTTAGTTCTTTAGATCAATTATATGTAGAGGGGAGCTATCAGAGTTTAACAGCTTAGAGGTAAGCTAGCACCTACTAGGCGGAAATTAGAGCTAACATGCTCTAGCTTATTCAAAGCTAACAGACACGCTAGAATTCATACTTTACCTCGATTAGTAGAGCTCTAAACGTGAAGGAGCGAATTTAGATCTTCTGTGACTAGTACAAGGCTAGCTAGGGCTAGAAAACCCTCTTTTAAGACCGCCTTTCTAAGCAACAGTAGGAGGAACTTGCGCACCTTTATAACTAGCTTGAGACGTTCTATAATAAAACCCTATCTACAGAAGGTAGGGCGTTAACACTAGCAGATTACTTTTAGACGCTTAACTAGCTGCTAGATAAGATTTAGCAGGCTAAGATTAAATTTAAAGAGCTCTACAAAGAGGCGGTTCTAAAGAAACATAGCCGTAGAGCTCTTGCAACTAAAGTAGATAACTTCGCGTTTCTTGCCGCTGCAGCTAAAGTTTCCTAGAGTAAGGCCAAGGAATACTTTAAAAAAGCGGATAATACGCTAGTATACTATACTGCTATTTCTCTAAATCTAACTCTTAAACATTAGTGGTACATCGAGACCTAGACGGACGAAGTTAAGCGGCTATAGATTTTAACCGTGAAAGAGCTTGTTAAGGAGTTTTAGTTAGAAGAGTATTAAGGTAGTTACTATAACAGCAGGCGTCTGCTACCCTAGCCCTAACGCTAGCTGTTCTAGCTAAGAAAGAGAAGGCTTCTGCTGCTATTAAAAGCGATAAGCGGCTTAAGCTCCGCTATAAGGTATTAGCACCTGAAATACCCGCTATTAATCTCCTCGATTAGTTTCTTAAGAAAGACGTTATCTAGCTTAATAAACATAACTCGTTTAACGTTATCTAGTACTAGAATAATTGCTACTACTCGCAACCTAATCTAGCACGTATAGCTCTTAACGTACTAGCTGTTCTACTAATGTCTAATAAGTGTAAGAGGCTATTTAGCAGCGCAAAGATGCTGCTTACTAACTAGCGCTTAAGGCTTAAGATAGATATTATCGAAGCTAGTGAGTGCCTTCGATCGTGGTATAAACTACCTACACAGAATACTTTCGACAACAAAGGCATTAGGAGACTAGAAGGTAAGCCTAACCCTTAGGAAACTAGGCAGCAGGGTGGGGGTAATGCTAATACTGAAATGGACAGCGCGGAATTTTAGATCGTGGACTAAGACGACCTTCTAGACGAGGACGATATTGATGGAACCAGTATGGACATTGTAGATGTCCATAACGCAGTATATAGTGTAGAATAAATGTGTATTCGGCTACTAGACTGGCTATTTCTATTGAAAAAGGTTACTTACTAAGCAATTGTGAGAACTGGATTTGCACTAGCGCTCCAGGAGTCCCAGAGCCCTTGCACTAGACTGGACTGGATCCGAACCCTGAATCCAGTCCAGTCCAGTCCAACAAGATCACTAACTCCCATTCGACAACCCGAGTCTAATAGGAAGGCGAGATAATTGCCTCCGTGCTTGGTAAGGAAGGCTGAGGTGTAACAGCTCGTCTACTGTTGTCCCAAGCATTCTCTCCAGAGACGCGGCAAGGGTGCGATTGTATTATCCCGAGAATAGGGATCGCTCGTGAGTCAAGTAAGAAGCAGCATGCGACACACGCAGCAGCCTTGCCTGTCCGCACACTACGCAGGCCCGTACCGTCGACCCCCGTCATCAGATAGTAGTCAGTAAGCAGGACGGGCTATTCTAACGACTCACATGGCGAATGTCTCAACATGCACACATACAATAGTCCCTCGCGTTACCAAGAGTAGTGATCAGTAGCTCCCCTAGAAAAGAAGAAAGCCTAGAAAGCAGAAGAGTCTTATACTTCGCCTTGCTTCTAGCGATTTTCACCCAAACTTCTAGTACCTCAGCGAAGAAGAGCTCGTCGCGAGGCTGTTAAAACGACAATGTCGAGATTGTCGAGATGCTCGCTGCCCAAGAAATCGCAACGTCCCCTCCACATGGAACCCCTAAAACGAGGAGCAATCGCGGTCCAGCGGTCAGGGTATGCTCCGGAAGAAGAAGTCAGAATGTTTAAGTTCGATGAAGAACCACAGGCAGAAGCGAAGTGTCGTGAGAATACAGCCTCATGGCACGCTCTCTACAGCCGTACCCAGTAGTTAATGTGGCTCTTACCAGTAAGCACAGCCCCAACATCATAGCATCGTAAGACCTTACATCGAATCCAGTGGGGAGAGACGTCTCGGAGTAATCACGGCTGCCTGCCTTCTTCAGTATCGCATGGCTAGTAGTCACAACGGATCCCGCTAGCCTGCGTTAGCCATAAAACCCTCCAGAATCAGTCAGCAGGCGCCACAGCCCGCCCGACAGGATCATAGCCGTCTCGGAAATGAGGCGAAACAGTCATGTGCAATAGCGATATCACCCTTGCCATCCTACGAATGCTATTCTATAACTTCCTCTCTATCACGTGCCTCTATCGCGCACCCCTCTTACCTTTCGAGGAGATCAGAAGACTGCCTTCCACAGTACTCTTTAGCGCTGGCCAAGGTCAAGGGTCTTTCTCTTAATCTTGTGATCCTCTCTATTCCTCTAGCTCGCCCAGCTAGATTGCGCTAACGATATTCACATCCGCGATAGACAGCTATCTCTGTAACCACAGAGAAACTGAGAGAGGCGACAGGTGAGCAACAGATAGGAAGGCAGCATCTCACCACAACCTAGGAGGAAGGTTTCTACCTTAATTATCACCGTAGTCAAGGTCTGCGTGTAAAGAAAAGTACCGGTCTTGGACGTGCTGTCAATCACTGCGTCTACCGCTCTTCACTCCGCTTTGAACTTCACCCGCCTACCTAACAGCAGCGTCGGTTGCCCTTGGAGGCTTCGCTGATCCAGACTGATATCGCAAGCGCTGAAGAACATACAGACGTCGTATAGGCCCACTCAAGCCCACGCAGCATGCACTCTGAACATCTCCGAGAAAACATGGCGGACTAGATGCCTTGGCCGAGTGCCTTGTCTTCTTGTAGTGAAGCATCGAACTACGCGCTAGACAGCATGCATCTACCTTTTGGCGCTCTTCTCGAACTTTGAGAGACGGCACATGCTGGCGACCCACAAACGACAAGCCACCTCCAATCTCCGCATCTCATACGCTTCCTACGTGAACAGACGCTCTCGAATGAAGATGGTGGCAAAAACAAGTAACTGACGATTCTTAGATGAGACAGCCAAACTCTCCCAACACCTTCACCACACCCAACAGCTTCTACCTGTCGAGAGAAGAGAATTCTTCCCTCTCCCCTGTCTTGCCTTGCCACCTGGTGGTGGCATAACGGAAACGCAGCGGATGTGCATATCACAGTACGTGGGGCGAGGAGCCAGCGGGCTAGTTTTAGCATCCCACTGAACTCCATGAAGTGGTACATAGGCATATCTAGGAAGCGATGTTGCTAGTATTCACGCTGACACGCTGCAGAGTTGTCAAGACTAAGCATTTTAGGTTCAAACCTTTCAAAGAAAGGCCGGCCACGGGTGAAGACACGCCAAGGCTACTGTACTGCACATTTGCAAGCATGCGTGAAATATGTGAGGGTCAAAAAGCAGATGATTTGATCCCGAGTGGTGTCTGTTATGCTAGTTCTTCGCCGGGCCAGGTGGAGTCAAGTGCTCATATTGCACCACGAGGAAACAATCTGCTTCTCGACATCTATGCGTCTTGTTAACTTTGCTTCCGTTCTATGGAATTCCTCTAGAGCGAGGAAACTTCGTCGGTCGTCTTCAACCCTGCGTCTCGGAGTTTGACCACTTAACCCTCTTTAAGGAGCCATGGCGCGAGAACTAAGCGGCCAGGAGATTTAGGTCAGACCTAGCCTGACGCATTC
The DNA here is from genome assembly GCF_907166805.1 of Alternaria atra. Classification (NCBI taxonomy): domain Eukaryota; kingdom Fungi; phylum Ascomycota; class Dothideomycetes; order Pleosporales; family Pleosporaceae; genus Alternaria; species Alternaria atra. The sequence goes on from NW_025091337.1 coordinate 21,218, forward strand.
CTTACAAATGTCTCACGAACTGACAGCAGAAACACAGGTCACCGTTCTGTGGGTGTCGCTCAAGCTTCCATACACCTTGCCTCAGTGGCCGAGAGCGTAGCAGGCGACGTCGCGACAGCGAAAAGGATGTTCATTATTGCTGGCTATGCCATCTTTGCCACGTCAAAGGAGGTACGAAATCTGTAAGGTCTACAAGGTGGTTACCAAGAACCACGCCTTTACCGCGGCTTGAGCACATCGCAATATCTCATCTCTCCATTCCTCAGCTTGCTCATGGCATCCTCAATCCCGCTCTCAGTTATTGGAAAAAGCATAGTAATCGGCTTGATTTTATGCTGGGCCGAGAGAACATGAGCATGTTCTTCAGCACCGACCTTGGCGCAATGACGGAGCCCTGCACAGTGATGCCCTTGGCATTTAACAGCATTTGCGAAATCTTAAAGTCATCTGGCGACACGGCCAAAGGGAAGATCTTCATGTTGGTGTTGAGAGCCGGGAGCAGGGTAGTCCACTCTGGAAGTACTGGGGTAGTAACAAGGAGGGCATCTACCAGACGGTGCACGCACATTCCAGATTTCCCTCCAGTAGTGATGAATTCGGTGGCGCCTAGCTGCATCGCTTCGCTCCTTTTGTCATCTAAACCTGAGAAGACGACAACGTTGCAGCCCATCTTTGCGGCGTACTAGATAGCCAGGTGGCCGAGGCCCCCCATCCCTATGATGCCGACACAGTCGGTAGACTTAACACCGTAAGTATTCAATACACTGACGACCGTAGCCCCAGCGCACATTAAGGGAGCAGCCTCTTCGTCTGTCAACTCATCCGGCAGCTTAAAGAGAAAGGCCTCGCGCTAAACTGCGTGCGAAGCGAAGCTTCGTTAGTCGAGGGTTGGCATCGCTGTAGATCACACGCTGAGGGCAGTACGTCTCGCAGCCTGTCAGACATGAATTGCAGTAACCGCAAGCGGCGTGCTAGTAGCCCCAACCTACGCGGTCGCCCTCTTTAAAATCTTTGACATTAAGCCTAACACCCTTGACGATACCGACACCCTAGTAGCTAAGAGCCATGTCGATTGCTTTGTAGTGCTTATCGGTGCTACAAAGACCGGAAGCGGTAACTTTAATGAAGACCTGGTCATCTAAGAGGGGGGGTTGGGTAGTCTGTGACCTGACAATTATGCTATCTGGGGAGCCCTTGTAGACGGTGGAGGAAGCCATGTCGGTTAGGGTGTAGCCGTCTGAAAAACAAAGAAATGCGAGTGCTAGAAGACTGAACGGATGTCCTAGGCTAGAGATTCGAGAGACAGCTATCACTTGTACTGTAGACCCCCTGTAGCTACATGGCGTATTCAAGAGTCTACTAAGGCGCTCGTCTGATCAGCGCGTAATTGTATCTTCCTCCTGCCCAGCAAGTGACAGAACCTATATAGTATAGTTCTACTTAAGATAGCTGTAAGCAATCTAGCCGTCATTACGCGTGTTTTCGTTAACGAAGCTGCTTACGCTTCCCTAGTTAGTATAGGACCGCTTACTGACATCGACTGAAGCACGCTGCTGCTAGGTATATTGTGCCTTTTTGGCAGACGCTTGCGTCTGTTGCGTTAGCTACAGTTAGCTATGTGCTTTTTTATAGACGCTAGAAGAGAGGACTCCTGTATGCTAGATTGTCGGATTGGCAATGACTCGAAGACTGATAGAGATGCCCGAAACTATTTCGTTCTACGCAAGGGCGGTACTTGTAATTCTAGTGCTGCAGTTGTGCTGCATGCAGCAAGCTTTCATTGAGATGTAAGCGACCCTCCCACGCTTAGGCCTGAACACTACTGGATTCTTTAAGCTTATCCGCCCTAGGACACCCCCTTTGATCTCTTGGAAGCCTGTCAAACTACTTGAACGTTACCGGAACGTTCAGTCCGATAATACCATAGTTAGCAACCTGATAAACCACGATAATTAGGCCTGTAACTATGATGGGTAGACCGAGGAGGGTTGGCTTGAGGCGTATACGATGCTTTTTGCTATAGCTAGCGGCGAAGTAGAAGGCGATAGCTCCGCATATGTGTGGCAGCGCAGTGAGCAAGTTGATGAGTGCAGGGTTCGCGTTCTCTGTTAGCGGCGCCAGTACAAGCGGGAGGAAGACTGAGAAGGCATAGACCGGGACGGCAGACAGTACATTTAGTGTGTCCATCAACTAAGTAAACCAAAAATCGACCCTCTTACTTGACTTGGCTGACGAGAATCCTTTACCTTGCTTGGTTGGTTGACGAGAAGCCCTTGCTTTGCTTGGTTGGTTGACATTACTCGATAGAATTTCCCGATTTGATATCTATACTGACCTACAGGAGCATACCAGTTCGAAGGAGGTGCTTTTGACACTTAATTGCTGCTACAGTCCCTAAATCGAGCCGATTCCGTTCATCTGTGATGACCTTCTTCGTCTGTGAGAATACCCGCTCACACTTAGCACTTATTGCAGGACAACTAAACAGATCAAATGCCATCTTAGAGAGCACAGGATAGTTAGGTGCATGGCGAATCCACCACTCTAGAGGGTCGTCAACATCTCTATTAGCCTTATTAGTCCTAGCTATAAACTGATCAAGGTCAGAGGTGACTCTTGCGCGCTTCTTTCCTCGCGTAGACGCCGTATTAGCGGCGACGCGCTGGCGACGCTTACGAGCTTGCTAGAGAAGATCGAGCGTCGTATCGCTATCAGTACCATCCTCATTATCCTCCTCTTGTGTTGCTTCTGCTATCTCTACTTCTGCAGCTGCTTCCTCGTATTATGCATACTCATTATGCACCACCCGCTTCGCCTTAGTGATCTATTTCTTCTTATGCTGCTATTCGATATCGAAATAGCTAAATTTGTTCGCAGGATGGAGGGCGACAGCGCATCGGTAGGCTAGCGTAGCGTCCGTAAGGCCGTAGTATTCTTTAAGCTTGAGGCGGGCAGTATTAATAGCACAGGAATAGTATTCCAAAACCTCCTTAGGGTAATTGTCTGCGAACTTTCCGGCTTCCTGAAGCTTCTTAAAGAGAACGTCAAGTGACTTGAGTGTCTTATAGAGTGAGCCGTGTGATCCTTTAAGGCCAGCTTTATTGGCCTAGCCTTCTATGCGTTTGATCAGATCTTTAAACGGCTTTAAGATATTAAAGAAGTGCTCTAGATTAGTCCAATCGCGCTAAGTAATAGCGTCCTGTAAGATATCGTATCCTTTACTACTATAACTATAGTAGAGAAAGAACAAATCAATTGCGTTACGGAGCTTAAGAGCTCTCTTAATTATAGCATACACAGAGTTCTAGCGGAAGCTACCGTCAGCTAGTACCCTAGTGTAAAGGTTCTTAATGCTGCCTCTATCGTACGCCTGCAAAATATACTCTCTTAGAAACTCCCGCCGCTAATCACTCTAGTTAATCTACACACAGAAATTATAGAGCTTACTAATAAAACTCTGCTTCCTCTATATCTTAAACCGCTTATTATTAGATGCGCTACAGAGCTCTTTCTCTAACTTGCTAACCCCTGTCCTAAAGAGAAGAGCTTTAACGATAAGGTTTAGAATATAGCTAACGCACTAAAGGCGACTCTGCTATGTAATTGTAGGGTACTGCTTTGCTAGTTCTCTAATGCGCGTGTTGTTATTGCTAGCATTGTCTATTATAAAGAAGCTAATAACAGCAGATATATCGTACAAGTTAATAACCGTTAACAGCAATTTCGCAATATTCTCTCTAGAATGTAGGCCTTTTAGAGGCGAAAGGTCAAGAAGGGCTGTTTACAACTTATGCTTCTTGTCTAGGAAGTGAGCAACAACTGCTACATAGTTCGTTCCTTCCTTAGACGTCTAGGCATTAGTTAAGATATATGTGACGGTGTTAAGATAGAGGAGAAGACTGCGCTGAATTGACTATCTGAGGTGGGCTAAGCTACATATATAGATAACCGTACATAAGCTATCCTAACTCGTACTAGAGTTGATCTAGGCAAGGCCCAAACCGTTACACTCCCCCCTAGCTGCCGTGATCAACAAAGCTAGCTAGTACTACTGCCGTAGCTCTGCTAGTTCTAGTAAATTGTTATAAGTAGTAAGGAGCTAGCGAACGTTTTCAAGCCTAAGCTGCCTCACAAACTTAGCGTGTTTCTGCCTTACAAGGGACTTTGTAAGTCCGTCTGCAGGCATCTCTGCTGTAGGGCACTACTCTACATTAAGTCGTCCCTCCTGTACCTCCTGTCTTACCTACATCTAATAGGTGTCTACATGCCTTAGCTTCGTGTAGAGCTGTTTATCTTCCTTCTTAACGATCCTAACCGTCTGCTTATTGTTGTAGTAGATTGTTAGTTAGATCTCTAGGTTAAACTTGATGTGCTAGAAAACGCGGGTCTACTACTCTATTTCTCCTCTAGTTGTTAATAGAGCTATTAACTTAGCCTTAGTTGTCGACTTTGTAACTAATTTCTGTTAGGTAGCCTTCTAGTTAATAGGCATCCTGTACAGCTTAAACAAGTATCTATAAGACGATCGACGACTTTCTACATTATTAGCAAATGCTGCATTAGATGCTCTGTAGAAGAGAGACTTGTCCTAGACGTAGGACGAGCTCTCCGCTATCTTCTAGCTAGCTCTAATCGCTAGGTGTTTGCTTCTGTACAGGTATCTCTAAACATGCTTTACCGCTGATATGTGTTTCTAACTAGGGTTCTGGAGATGCTGAGCTAATACAGAGTGTGCTCGTGATACATTAGGCCTCGTAAATGTTAAGATGTACGCTAGCGATCTAACTAACTGCTAATACAGCTGCGTACGCTAGTAATCTGTCTCCTCTTTAGACTAAGCTAGAGAGTTCTCTACGAGCGGAACTGCTAGGTATCTCCCCCCTAACTTCTAATCTAAGTTAAAATTGTTAACTACCTTCTTAATAAATAAGTCCTAGATTAGCTAGATCGTTCCTGCTGTCTAGTCTCTTAGAACTCTAATCCTAAGGAACTACTTAAGCTCTCTAAGCTTCCTTAGGTCGTACACGGCTTTGAGTTCTCTCTTAAATAGCTAGTGATTATCTAGGTAATCTAGATGTACTAGTACGACGATA
>NW_025091337.1:29860-37064 GCF_907166805.1 Alternaria atra
ATATCCTGCTCTTAAGTTGCTATAACTTCTATAGCTGAATTTGCTCCTAGTGTTAAGTGTCGTGTAACAGGTAAACGCAGCAATTAATTGAAGGCTTCTAGGCTTATAACTGTGACGGTGTTAAGATAGAGGGGAGGACTGCGCTGAATTAACTATCTGAGGTGGGCTAAGCTACATATATAGATGACCGTACATGAGCTATCCTAACTCGTACTAGAGTTGATCTGGGCAAGGCCCAAACCGTTACAATATAGATCTTGCTTTTCGCAAGATGAAGCCTTTCCTTTAGCCAAGCACGTCTCCTAGTATTACCGTCCTACATGTCTTTAATCTAGGTGCTAAGAGTTAATAGGCTCTTAGGTAGAATTTTATCGATATCCTCTAAGCAGCTAGCAAACATGTTACGAGTGCGTTAATGTGTTACTTGTTAAAAGGTAAAGTTAAGATTAATAACCTAGTTAATAAACTCTTTCTTAAACTAAGAGTCGTTAAACATCAAGCGTCAGCCTCTAAGGTATAGTATAGAGCTCGTTGCTCCCTTAGCTATGTTAAATAGGTTTAATGCTATTATTTTGTAACTAAATTCTTTAAGTTTGTGTTAATTCTTTAGGTAATACATAATACTAGTAGTACTCTTACTACTATACAGAGCAGAATCGTGCTGGCTACTAAGATAGCAGTATTTGCAGAGCCAAAACTTATTCTCTCTATTAGTTGTAAGCTGCGCACCGTGTTTATAGATTAGCGAGGGCTAGGTTTTAGAGTTAAGGGCCCGCTTGTAAGGCTAACGATATCGAATCGATGGCAACACCTTCCTTTCATAGCGAATTTTGTCCTAGTTAATAGGGAATAGGCATTAAGTAGATGTCGGCAGCTCTCTTTCGAAGGTGGCAGCAGTATTAGTAGAAACAGAACTTAGAGTCTCTATGTTTTCTAGGTTATAGCTAAGGGATTCAGAGGGGATCCTAGGTAGAGGGGAACGCGTAGATCCTCTACGAGTCAGAAAAAATGGGTAGGTAGGCATGTTTAACCTAGAATCTGGCGGTTTCGTACATAGAGGCTGCAGGCGTAAGAGTTTTTAACAGCAAATCTTAAGAGCGGCAATTTCTAACTAATCAGAACATCCGGGCTAATAGTTCTTCCTATCCCGATGCCCAAAAAAACTCCAGTCGCCCACCTCCTCTACAAAAATGCCTAATGCGGTAAGGTCGTCAACTAACTCCGAGTTAACTCGAGTAATGCGAAAACCCTTACTTGTGGTTGCTCGGATAGACGTTTACTCGTGGTTGCTTGTTACGTAATCAACCAAAGTTAACCAACCAAGCCAAGTTACTTGGTTATTGGACACACTGAGTACATTTCAGGCTAGGTAGGGTATGCCATACCTTGGTGTTGAAGACTGCGGATAGTATGTCGTGGAGACTCAGACCGCGATCACCGACCAGCTGCCGCGCTGATGTGATTGTAGAAGTCGAATGTTTGGACGAAGCGAGTAGTCCTTGAGATTCCTCGTCGTAGGTATCCTCCATCTCGCGACCGTCTCCTTAGACCACTGCAAGCGTGTCCTGTATGTCCCTGTCTCTTACAACGCATGCTAAAGCATATCGGCGTTCCTCGGGTGTAAGGAACCAGGCTGTCTCTACGCTGTGTGGTAACCAGAAGCATCCGATAAAAGCCACCACGATGGTAAGAATGCCTCCCAGTAGAAATGCACCTGCCACGGTCGCCAATCTTTGTCAGATTCTTGATCATCGTTCACGAAGTGGGAGAAGACGAGGTAGCTTATAAGGCCCCCAAGAGCACCGCCGACCGCTGCCTGACCGTAGAACAACGAGAGCCGTCCGCCGGATTCGAAGCGCGTGTAGAAGAGGGAAAGATATATGACGGTGACGGAGTAGAAGCCGGCTATATCCACCATTAGCCCTTGTATTCTTACAATGTTCTCATACATACTACCTTATTAGGTATATATACTATATTTACTAACATCCCCCTCTGCTTCCTGGAAAACATGGTGGGCAGAACGTTTCTGCTGTTCAGATCTATAATCTCTCTGCCTCACAGTATACTAGCTTCTTGCCAAAGACATTTTGTTCTCTGTTATACTCTCTCTAGGGTCCTACTGCGCAGACAAAAAAAATACGCGCTTGTCTTGTGATGCCGATCGCTTCTTACTGAGCTTTTTAGCATCGCTATGGCCTTGCACCCCTACTAGAACATAAGCACATGTAGGACGATGCAGCTCGGGGACTCCAAGCTGTAGTTAAGGATGCAAGAGGACAACTCACAGCCTTGGAGACACTAAGATTTAGTTGTAGTGCTGTCTGAGTTAATCCGCAGCGGCATGCTAGGGTGCGCCCAAAGGTTCTAACGTGTTCCACCACTAAGCGGCCCACACCAGTAAGTGGCCCACCCCGCCCAACTTGCCGCAACGCTTAGCAAAATAGCTCTACAACAACATAAGATAAAGTTATAGAACTTTGTAGATAGCCAGGCTATTACTGTCTACATTGAGTCCTTGTATGTCCTTGGATATGGCACTTTGTACACGTTGGTGGTGCGCGCTGACGTCCTGGAGTAGCTAGAGCTTGTTCTACCTCCGCGACCACCCTTTCTGCCTCTGTAGCAAGCTGCTGGCCCTGTTGAGCCTGTAGCGCTCCTCCACGAGCTATATACTGACGCCGCCGGTCTCTCCTACGTTGCTGGCGCTGACTAGCCGTACGACGCTTTCTGTTCTCCTCTGCAAGTATAGTTGCTGAGTTCATCGCAAGCTGACAACCTTTAACGAGCTGGCGGATAGCTTGGCTTGTTGGGCTCTGTGACTGGCAACGAAGCAGGTCCTGTACGTGACGAGCCTGCTGCTGAAGCTGAGCTACTGTACGCGGCGTCTCTGCTGTCCATGCGACGTTGTTGTCTGCTGTTGTCCCTGGTGGAGACGGGGTCCGGACGACAGTGAGCGACGATAGAACGCGATCTGGACAGGGAGGGATAAGTCCTGTCGCCTGGAAGCCAGCCTGAGTACTCTCCTGCGTAAATACTGTCGGCCGGATCCGTGTATAGATCGTGAGGAAGTCTATCTTGTCAACGTGGTAGACGCCTTGGCGTGCCAGCTCCTGGATCCCGTGACCGTACGCTCGCTTAAGCGGGGAGAAGCAGCTTACATCAAGCGGCTGCAGGAGGTGGGAGGTATGAGCTGGCATACAGAGAGTGATAATCTTGTTCTCTGTGCAGTACTGATCGAACTTAGGCGTAGCGTGGCTGCTATGGCCATCTAGGATAAGAAGTCGGTAGACTCTATGCGTACGAGGCGCTGTATATCTGTTGAAGTGCTTTACCCACTCAATACTAAGATCGTCTGTCGTCCAGCCGTTGTCTGATACAGCGAACACCCAGTCTATAGGGATGTAGTGGTGCCAGCTACCCTGGTGCTGCTTACCAGATAGGATCACGAATGGTGGAAGGCGCCAGCCAGACGCGTTAATACACTCGATCGTCGTGACCTAGTCTCTATTTCCTGGCTGTACAACAGTAGCGCGACCTACTGTATCTGAGCTCGTGACAACCTTGGACGTCGCTGCGACCCCCATCATGAAGCCAGTCTCATCAAAGTTGTACGTGTCTGTGTCTAGTATCCCATAGGCCTGGCGCGTCTCCTCTACAAGCTTAAACTACGCTGCGATTGCGACAGGATCCTCACAGCGAGCGCGCTGGCTGTGGAACTTCTTATTCCACTTTGTCTGTAGCTCAGACTGGCTGTTGACAAAGCGCGACACCCAGTTCTTGCCTACAGGTGGAGGAGGTGGATCTTGGCCGCGGCCAGCGAGAAGAGCGTCTGCCATACGTCGTACGTCGATGATCTGGGGCGGAAAGCCTCGTCGATCAAGGTCTAGGATCCACTGCACAAGAGACTGCTCTTCAGTAGTTGATAACTTGCAATTAACAGATGCTGTCTCTAAGCGTGGCTGGGTACCGCGGAGGCGGCGTCGGAGCGTCGTTCGCGAAGCGTCAAACAACGAGACAGCTTGACGCTGGCTTGTACCGCGTTTTTCTTGAAGCGCACGAGATGCTAGAAGAAGTCTACCTTCGCGAGAAGTCTGTTGAGAACGTTGTTGTGGTGGCATTGTCGCTGTTGTGTTGAGCGTTGCGGCAAGCTCAGGCCAATTTCTATCAAGCTCAAGCCAATCAAGCTTCCAGACTCCAAGTATCAAGCCAAGCCAAGCTGAAGCCTCCAGCTTGATTGGCTTGCTTGTTGACAACTATAATATCCAGGACCAAAAGCATATCAAGAAAGCCTGATAAGAGACAGTGCCCGGGTCTCCGTTGAGGCACTTTCTTATCCAGATATGGCTGAATAAGGAATACAAGTCTTGGTACGAGAAAGTTGGGACCTATAAGTGTCCGTGAGAGTTTCTCCTTGACGTCGCCGTCGGACAAGCCCCTACCAAGGGATCACGTCGCGTGTGGGCAATGAAATAGCACAAGGCGGAGTTGTGTGCGGGCAAAAACGAGGACCATGTTCGAGGGTTGCGTTTCGACGAGGAAGAGACCGAGGACAATAAGGACGATGAGGACGACTCCAGTTAGGCATCCTGGCCACTACAAGCGAATCGACGGCTGTGCCTTCTGTTGGTTCAGCATCTCGTAGCCACCGGGTGAACGCAACCTGAAAACGATCCGCGGCATTATTGCTTCAATATGGCTGCCAGGCCCGTGTAAGTCTTAGAACCTGGCTCGAAACGCTCGTTATGTTGTTCGACGAAGATGTTTTGGGGATTGTATGTGCAGGATGGCAGTCTAGCAGAGTGTCAGTAACGCATGTATTCTGCCCTCGAAGGTTGCAATCATGATTCGAATAGCTCGGAACGGCTGTCCTTTTTCCTACCATGTACGCAAATCTGATTCTTTCTTCCTTACCCGATCGCAGTCCGCATGAAGTCTTGCTTGAGGCGTGACTAGCGGCCATCGATTTTCTTCCCCGTTGCGTTCGAACTCACCATTGAGCCGAGTACTCCGCTTGTCGTTTTTTAGCCTTGAGGATAAGGCCAAAGAAATCATCCAACTATGTCATTCGAGAACACCGTTGGTCTATGCACAGCGCCACCAGGTGGGCCTTGCGGTCGAATTTTGCTTCAGGCCACCATGCTAGGTGGGGCCGATGGACTAGCACGAGCGGTAAACGTCTTAAATCGGCTGGATGGCATGTCAATTTGCACGGTCCGTGCCGCTTTCGTCTCGCGACTTCGAATATAGCAGGTCGATAGCCAAGATTCCGTAGCAAGCTTCAGTAGCCAAGACAAGTGGCGGTGAGGCTCGAACAATCTACAGAGCAAGCCTCGAAACCGATCAAATAACCGCCTCATACCTATCAGCACGGTTGTCCATGAGTCTATCTAATGGCTAGCCACCTCGCCACGAATGGAAGGTAAATATTTGATGTGGATCCTTAGCCCTGTAGAATGCTTCGCAGCGAAAGACTTCACTAGACCCTTTATTCGTGAGTACTCAACTGGATTCTACAGACCTATATGTAGGCCTGTAACACAAAGCACCTCGCGAGTATGCAAAGTCTTTGGAGTTGCGAAGGTGAAAAAAGTCGCTGTCGTTGGTACGTACATATGATAAGCGAGGCGATCCACATCACGTATTTATCCTCCCTACACCGCATACTCTGTGTGCCCACAAAATCCTCCACCTGCCGATAAGCTACGATGAAGCTTACACATACCATGCCAGCGTATGTAAGGCTAGAACCCGAGGAGGGCCCAATTTTGAATAACATAAGTCGGCAAAGGGTATGCCGTCCACTATAAAGACTTGAAGCTCCTTCCCCGTCGTCATTACTTCCCAGCACTACCTTACGGATTCCGATTCTTGCAGGGCATTACAGTTTCCAATCTAGCTCGAGAACTCGTTCAAACGTCAAAATGCAATTCAAGGCCGTCATCGTGTCAACGCTGGTATTGGGCATCACCTTGCTGCCAACTGCACTCGCCGGCCACTTTCCTTGTGTCAGTGGCTACAACCACAATCGAGGTGACAACTGTGCCAAAGACGCTTACTACGGGTGCAGCCACAATGCAAAGCATCTCGTAAGTTACTTATATTTAGCATTTTTAAACGATGCTATCTACATAAGCGAATCTCTCTACCTACCGCACGATTAACGATTAGCTGATACGAACTGTAGTTATTTTGCAAAAACGGCAAATGGGAGAGAATCAACACATGCGATGCCTTGTGTACTTTCAATGCGGAATTTTGTGGGTGCAATTAGCTAGACAGCATGGGAAGTGACTGGTGAGATTGGTGAGATTGGTAAGATGGAGTATGTATATCCTTCAGTCCTCATGGGAGAGTTCGTCAGTCGTCCTCAATTTTATATGAACTCAACATCATACTCGTGGTGCATGTACAATCGTCTTGAGACTTCTACGCCCCATTGCTCGTTAAGCCACATCATACTTCACACTGTTATGACGTATGTGGCAAGCGAGTTGCCCACGCAAGCGAGGCGCCCATCCCACTAACTTTGATCACCTATCTTAACTCTGTGTATGATGCCTTAACGATAACAAGCCCTAGCACGCTTATCTAAAGCTGACATACAGCTAACGTGTTCCACCGGTCATCCGGTCACCCTACTAAACCTAACGCGACACTTTGCACAATAGCTCTACAACAACATAAGATCTTAGCATGTAATTTTGTAGATAGCTAGTGTCACGATGTTCCGACGCCACAGTGCCTAGCCACAGGCAGGCAAGCCACCGGGGACCCTTCGGGCCACCATCGGCCCTCACCAGCCACAATCACGTGCCGTAGGTATATATCATCCCTCTGGGAGCCTTGATAGCTCCTCAAGGATTCGTCTCAATACAAGCCTATACCGATATCTTAGTGCCTGCCTAAGTACTCCTCACAGCTAGTCTATTACTGTTTACATTTAGTTCTTATATGTTCTTAAACGTAACAATTCGTATACGTTAGTAGTGCGCGCTAACGTCCTTAAGTAGCTAGGTGTTATGGGCGGAAAGAGGCCTGCTAACGAGTATGCATTTGCTCCTATGTACAGAAGAAGAAGGATAAAGAAAAGAAGAGTAGTGTCCTCCTTGTACGGTATTTATCCTCCGTACGCTAATACAAAGATAGACAAGTGGGAAGTTCTTCGGCGTAGCCTCTTGCGTACATAGGCGTAGCCCCTTAC
>NW_025091338.1:0-8104 GCF_907166805.1 Alternaria atra
TTAAAATTAAAACATTTTTTTTAAATATTTTTTTTTATAATAGTAATTTAACTGTTTTTACTTATCAAATTATAGACTATTTTCTATTTTTACATATAATAGCTATATATAGTTTTTTAAAGGTAAAGAACAATTTTATGTTATATTATTAATGAAATGACATTTGTTTTTACTAATTTTAGACTTATTGCAATTGAATTTTATTGTATATTAGTTATTATTTAAACTATTGTATCTGTTTTTTTTTAATGGTTTATTTTAATGTTACTAACAGGATTAAACTTATAGGATTATCTTTCTTATTAGTAATTGTGGGGCTATTATCTTTTTTATTTATATAATGTTAATAAATGTTAGAATATCTGAATATTAAGATAGTATTAATAGTTACCTTTATATTTAGGTAGTTTCTTTATATTTTGTTAATAATGTTTTACCATATAGAATGACTAATAGTTTACTTAAGTCTTTTAGCATTAAAAAATTTAACTAATGTTCACTTAGTATGAATGGATATTTAGCAGAAATCTCATATAGATAGAAATATACTATATGTATTATTCAATATGACAAATTAATCCATTATACTATATTATTTTTACAATGGTCCACTTGTAACTCTAAAGCCACACCAATGCACAATATAAAAAAATAATAATGATAGCGTCTTTCTGTTTGTTTCTTTTAAAAAAGAAACCCTTATTAAACAAAAAGTAATTAGCTTTAAGGCATTCACAGTCGGCAGTAAGTTGAATACTTATTTCTTATACTTATTAATGGTAAGTAAATATTTATAGAGATGTTACTTTAACAATGGTAAAGCGTATGACTCTTTAAGCATCTATGAAAGTCTGTCCCTTAGAACAAAAATATACGGAATAGGTTAATGACAATTTGTATTCAGATTGTACGTATTCGATTGTTGCCGTATTGGTCATATTTCGGTAGAGACTTTTGTACGTTTAATACTTCGCCCGCTGACTCTGAACTATTAACATACTTTATAATACATTTTTCCTCCTGGGGAGGTTATTCATACTTAATCTATTAACATTATCTATTTAGTTAAATTCTTTTAAACCCATTTACACTTAACTTTTCAGTTTTATAGTTAACATTCCATTTACACTTAACTTTTCAGTTATTATAGTTAACATCTGTTATAGGTTTAACTTCCATACATACTAATTTCGATTTTTAAATTTTATTACAAATAGTAAAAGAAAAGTTGCTTTAGGTAAGTAATATTTCAATAGTACTATAATCCTTATAATTTTCCGAATATAGATATAATATTTATACATCTAAATAATTTTACAGCATAAAAGGATAGAATTTTTACACATCTGATATATAGTTATACATAATTATAATAATTATTATTTTAATTTAGTGATTTATGTAAATATATTATAATTTGTTAACTTCATTAGATAATTATATTGAATAAATAATAACATTCTTTAAAGGATTAATAAAGTATCTATTACACTTCAAAATGGTTATTAACATTAGTATAGTTTTTTTTAACATATTTTATATAAAATGATATTCAATTTTATATAGGTGTTATTAAAAATTTTTAAAGAGAAATTTTAAATTTGGGAAAAATGGGAACCCAAACCCAAATTTTCCCACGTCCTGATGCTCATAATATAATGAAAAGATATATAAGCTTATATACTTTTATTTAATACCATTTTTTTTTAAAAAAAAAAATTGTAATCTTTATATTGTTTTAAATTTTCATATATGTAAAAGGTTTTTTATTAATAAAGGTTCTGATAAAGGGTAAATTTTAGGAATCAAAGGGGGTTAGTTAAAGCACATGTCGGGCATTTCTTCAGTTGCCACTTGTACTTTGTATTTTAAAAATTTCATTTTTAAAATTACCCCCCAGGCGAATTGGCAACCTATTTGCTTGGGTTACTTTTTTTTAACGCAAAAATTAAAAAATTTCGGCTTCTTTCAAAGAAAAAACGGAAATTTTTGGGGGAAAAATGAAAGATTATTGACTTTAGTTTATGGAAAAAAACCAAAAAAAAATTGATAGGGGTTTTAAAATGATAAGTTGAAATTTTTTGATTGAAAAAATTTTTTCCAACTTTTTCTGTTTTATCTGATAGATTCTGTTTTATTTTATAAAAAATTTTCGTCCCACAATATAAAGATATTATCTTGTATTTTTATAAATAGATTATCTGTTATACAATATAAAGATATTATCTATATTTAAATAGTACATTGTATATTATAAACAGGTTAGAGCCAGGTTGGTTAGGCGCCTCATTTGGGTTGAGGAATTGTTATGTTCGAATCATAATAACCTGAAATGGGATTTTAAATCACTTTTATATAAAAATAAATAGTAATGTATTTGATATGTAATGTATTATTTCATAATTTTATTACCTTATATATTTAGATTATAGATTATAAGGATTAACTTTATGGCTAGTATATAAAGAGACTATTATAGAATAATAAAAGGCTGTATATTAAACCATTAGTACCGTAAAAATGATGGAGTAATTTTCATTTATTAGGGAAAAGGGTAGAAGAATTTCTATAAAAAAAAACGAAGTGAATTGAAGTATCTTATTAGCTTCAGGAAAATAAATCAAACGAGATTCTATTAGTAGTGTGAATGAAAATAGATATAGGCTTAAAGTAAAATGGATTAATCTGTTTGAATATAGGGGAACCTTCCTCTAAGCCTTAATATAATATACAAGAAATAGAGAATAGTACTGTGAAGGAAGTATGTAAAATAGTAGTCTTATAAGCAGCTCAAGGTAAGTTTAATAAACATATGAGAGCGTACCTTTTGTATAATGGGTCAGCAAGTTCTAGTTAGATGCAAGCAAGTAGTGATTAGTGGTGATATATTAAATGAGAGTAGAATAGTGAATAACATAAATACACAAAAACATAATATAAATACACAAAAAAGAATCAATTTGCCTAGATAATCCAATTATTAAGTAATGAATTAGTATCTAATTAGAGACCCGAAGAGTAGTGATCTTACCATGGTCAGGCTTATAAAAGGCCGAATGGGTTATCGTTGTAAAGATATCCAAAGAACTGTGGTAAGTTAGTGAAAGACAATCCTGACTACTATAGCTGGTTTTCCGCGAAACATATGTAAGTATGTAGTTTAAATAACATCATAGCAGGTACAGAACTGTAATCTCGGACAATTTGTGCATTAATATCCTATTAGGGTATATAATGCCTTGTGCATATGGGGGGGTCGTGAAGACTCTATTCGCGAGTATTTGCTCTCGGAAGGGCAATGATGAGTGTTGAACTATCAGACATTTAACGATAAGGTTGTGTGTCAAAAGGGAAACAGCCCAGAACAAGTGTTTAAGGTTCCAAAGTTTTTGTTAAGTGAAAGTAAGGAAGTATTTAAACTATACAACCAGGAAATAGGCTTAGAAGCGGCCATTTTTTAAAGACCTCGTAACAGAAAAACTGGTCACGGTTAATGTTAACCAATTAGTTAAAACGCCGAAGATACGGACTAAAAAAAACACGACACCTGTCCATAAATTATTATATAATCCTGTTACTATACTTAAAGGTTATTTAAGTATTATTTATGGGGTAGCGGAACATTGGGTAAATAGGTTTTAAATAGATAGTAGTCCCTCTCGGGAAGAGGGGTTGGTCTTTTATTAATTTATAATAACTGACTATATAGTTACGTCTATTTCATAATTACATTTGTAATTTGCTCGCTATATAGCGGGTTACCATACATATCCCAAGTGAGAATGCTGACACGAGTAACGAAAAAGAGAACTTAGTATTACACTACTTTGTCCGTTCTCTCTTTGCTTATGGGAAAGATGTCTCAATTAAAATGGGGTAGAAGATAAGGCATGTGAAACAAAAAAAATTAAAAAGTCGAAGATATAATGAAAAGGAGAAACTAGTTATAAGCTGCCTTTTCCTTAATAAAAGACACAACTGGAAATTTGAAGTTTGAAGCTTCCTATTTTACCAATTAAACTATACTCTTTTTTAAAATTATTAATAACACCTTATATAAAATTGAACTATCATTTTATATAAAATGATGTTTAAAATTAAACTATACTAATGTTAATAACCCCATTTTTGAAATTAACTAGACTCTTTATTAATCCTTTAAAAGATTTGTTATTGTTTTCAATATAATTACCTAATGAAGACTTAACAAATATAAATATATTACATAAATACACTAAATTCAAAATAATGAAATTATTGTAATTATGTATAACTTATACTATCTGTCTAGATGTGTAAAAATTCTATCCTTTTAGCTGCGTAAAAACTTTATCCCTTTAGATGTGTATAAATATTATATCTATATTCGGAAAAGAGTGGATTTGAACCACCAGGTGTTAAACACAATATTTAGCAAATATCTCGCCTTACCTATAGCAACTTTTCCTTTTACCTGTTATTGTATAAAATTTATAAAAATTTTTACTAGAATTGGAGTTAAATATGGAAGTTAAACCTATAACGGATGTTAACTATATAACTGAAAAGTTAAGTGTAGAATGGATGTTAACTATAAAACTGAAAAGTTAAGTGTAAAATGGCTTTTTATAAAGAATTTAACTTAGAGACTAGATTGTAAAAGTTAAATAGAGAGTGGAAGAGTATGAAATTAAAAACCGCCTCCCCCCTTTTGGGAGGGGAAAAATATAATTATAAAGTTCATTATAATAGAGTACGAGTCAGACCGGGCTTGAACCGATATCTACTTTCGTGACAAGAAAGTCCTCTACCATTAAGTTACTGACCCAATACGGCCAACCGAAGTCGAATCGGTACAAATCGTTTGGAAGACGAATGGTCTACCATTAACCTATAGCCGTATATGTTTTTTTTAAGATCTAAGGGACTTGAACCCTTATGAGAATGATTAAAAGTCATACGCTTTACCATTAAGCTAAGATCTCTATAAATATATTTACTTACCATTAATAAGTAATAAGAAATAAGTGATTCGAACACTTAACCTGCCGCGTGTAAAACGGATGCTCTACCAATTGAGCTAATTTCTTTTTTTTTTGTTTAAAAAGTTTCTTTTTTTTTTAAAAAAGAAACAAACAGGAAAGACGTACTATCATTATTATTTTTTTTTTTATTATTTTGCATTAGTTTGTGGCTTTAGAGTTATAACTATTGCCCCGACCATTGCTAGTAATAATATAATGGATGTAATTATTAATCATATTGAATAATTACCATACAGTATATTTCCTATACTTGTTATATGAGAAGTTTCTGCTAAATATCCATCTCATGACACAGATGTAACATTAGTTAAATTTTTTTTAATGCTAAAATGATAAAGTAAATTATTAGTCATTACCATATATGGTAAAACATTATTAACAAAATAATTAAAGAAACTACCTACTAATATAGCTAAAGGTATACTATTAATACTATCTATTAATAGTTCAGATATTCTAACATTTATTAACATTAATATAAATAAAAATAAGATAGATACAGCCCCTACATATACTAATAAGTAAGATAATCCTATAAAGTTTAATCCTGTTAGAATTAAATAAGCAGATATACATAAAAATAAACCTATTAAAAATAAAACAGATACAATAGGATTTTTACTAATAATAACTAATATACCTAATAAGATAGCAATAATGTACAATAAGTCTAAATTAAATACATTATAACCACTAAATGTCATTTCATTAACTATATATAACATATTAAATTGTTCTTTACCCTTTTCATAACTATTATATAGCTATTATATAAGTAAAAATAGAGCTAGTCTATAGTACGATTAAGTAAAAATATACCTAGTCTAAATTACTATTATAATAGCCATTAACAAACAACTATGTATATAGGAATATGAGGTATAAACTGCCCTCTATAATTGTTTGCAACATTGTTTGAAATAAATTTAGCCTCGGCGTCTTCTAATTTTTTTTTTACAAATATCATGATATTTGTGAGTGAAAGACTAAATTATTTCAAACAATGTTACAAACAATTATAGAGGGCAGTTTCACATTCCCTATATACATAGTTGTTGTTAATAGCTATAGTAATTTAGACTAGGTATGGCTACTTAATCTGTGCTATAGACAACTTTCTATTTTACTTATATAATAACTATATAATAGTTATGAAAAGGTAAGCTAATTTAATATGTTATATATAGTTAATGAAGGCTTTTGTTTAGTGAACATAATGATGGTAGACTTATTAACATTATTATATCTTGTAGAATTGCTGTGGATTATTATTAATAAAAATCTATTGTAGGTTTATTTTTAATGTATGTCTCTTTTTATTTAACTCTAACAGGATGCTGGATATCTTACTGACCAGGAGCTGTATCTATCTTATTTTATTTATATTAATGTTAATAAATGTTAAATATCTGAACTATTAATAGATAGTATTAATAGTATACCTTTAACTATATTAGTAGGTAGTTTCTTTAATTATTTTGTTAATATGTTTTACCATATAGGTAATGACTAATATTACTTTATCATTTAGCATTAAATAACTAATGTTATCTGTGTCATGGATGATTTACAGAAACTTCTCATATAACAAGCAGGAAATATACTGTATGTATTCAATATGATAATAATTACATCCATTATAACTGCTTCGGGCACAGTATATACAAATATGCAAATATAATAAAATAATAATGATAGTACTCTTTCCTGTTTGATTTCTTTTTAAAAAAGAAACTTAAACAAGAATTAGCTCAGTGTAGAGCATACGCAGTTACAGTGTTCGAATCTTACTTCTTCCTTATTATGGTAGTAAATATATTTAGAGATCTTAGCAATGTAAAGCTATGACTTTAATCATTCTCATAGGTTCAAGTCCTAGATCTTAAAAACATATGACGCTATAGGTAATGTGACCATGTCTTCAAGCGATTTGTACCATTCGACTATTGGTTTCTGTGCCAAAGTATTTCAGGTTAAGCCTGCATTTATGGTGATTTGAACTTTATAATTAATTTTTCCAAAAGGAGGCTTTTAATTTCATCTCTTCCATCTCTATTTAACTTTTCTGCTAAGTTAAATTCTTTATAAAGACCATTTTACCTAACTTTTCAGTTTTATAGTTAACATCCATTCTACACTTAACTTTTCAGTTATAGTAACATCGATTATAGTTTAACTTCCATATTTAACTCAATTCTAGTAGAATTTTTATAAATTTTATCTATAACTGATAAAGAAAAGTTATAGGCAGATATTTGCTAAATGTGTGTTTCACTGAATAGTCAATATTTTCATTCTAAAAAGATAAGGATTACGCAGCTAGAAATTTTAGCATCTAGGCAATAGTATAAGTTATACATAATTACAATATATTTTTAATTTAGTGTATTTATGTAATATATTATATTGTTAAGTCTTCATTAGGTATTATATTGAAAACAATAACAAATCTTTAAAGGAAAAGTCTAGTTAATTTCAAAGGAGTTTAGTATAGTTAATTTTAAACATCATTTTATAAAATGATAGTTCAATTTATATAGGTATTATTATAATTTTAAAGAAGTATAATAT
This sequence comes from Alternaria atra, assembly GCF_907166805.1. Classification (NCBI taxonomy): domain Eukaryota; kingdom Fungi; phylum Ascomycota; class Dothideomycetes; order Pleosporales; family Pleosporaceae; genus Alternaria; species Alternaria atra. Next base: position 7,596 of record NW_025091338.1, read on the forward strand.
GGTAAAATAGGAAACTTCAAACTTCAATTTCATTATCTTCTTTGTTATAATGAAAGATATATAAGCTTATATACTTTTATTTAATACCATTTTTTTTTAAAAAAAAAAATTGTAATCTTTATATTGTTTTAAATTTTCATATAGTATGTGTGTAATAAAGGTTCCTTAGCTTAATAGGTAAAGCGCATTCTTGATAAGGATGTGATCGACGTTCAATTCGTTGAGGAATCAATAAGGTGCGTTAGTTAAATTGGTATAACGACATGCTACGGACATGTTCTTACAAGTTCGAGTCTTGTACGCACTTGTACTTTAAGTATTTATAACATATTTCATTTATTAATTAAAATCCCCGGAGGCGAATTGTGCACACCTATACTACCCCCCCGCAAGCTTGCGGTTATTTTTTTTTCTTTTGCTTAACTAAAGCAATAAACCATTGAGCAAAAAAATTCCTCGGCGTCTTCGTTTCAAAGAAATGAAGACGGAGGCTGCTGCGCTGAGGGAAA
>NW_025091338.1:11860-19258 GCF_907166805.1 Alternaria atra
AGTTTGGTGAAAGGGCTTAGTTCTTTAGGGGATAAAGTACTTTTTTACAATTCCCCCAAAAATACTTTCATTAAAAAATTTATTTGCCTTTTGATATTGAAGCCCCGTTTTGTAATCAAAAATATGGGAATGCTTTAAGTTTTTTCCCAAATTGGGTTATTTTTCTTTTTTACAATGGGAAAAACCATTACAAAATTTTTTGTTTTTAAAAATGGAGGGGGTGCCCAAAAAAAGAACATGATGTAAAAAATACCCCAACAGTAAAAAGAGGGGGTCCTTTGTCCGCAAATTGGCTTGCTTAAAAGTAGAGCAACTGTAAATCAGATGAGTGTTCAATATTCTAGCCAGAAATAAACAATATTGTTACTTTTAAAAGTATTTTCTTTTTTACCTATTTTTGGGGTTTTTAAACATTTTTATAAAATTAACCCAATGTCAAATTTTAAAACTACATTTCATGTTAAAAAAATTAAACTCCGCTTTGGGGTTTATTTATAAGTTATTTTTATGTATTAACTTAAGGGGATATAGTTTAATTGGTAAAACTGCGATTTTGCATATCGTTATTTTAGGATCGAGTCCTAATATCTCCATTAATGTTTAAAGAGACTAGGCTCGAGAAACAATAGGAACCTGAAGATTTAGGCTATGTTCAAATTTATTCAGCATATTATTTAAACAGTTATTTATTTGTAAAAAAACGGTATACAGCTTAATAATTATTTAATTTTTATGATGAATGAAAATACAACTAAATTTAGGTTATTTAAGGTGTATTTAGCTATTTTATAATGAATTATACATTTAGGGTGAATTAATTTATTTTCCTTAATTTTTTTCTTTTGCTCAATGGTTTATAACATTGTTCCACAAAAAATACCCCAACTAACGGGAAAAGGGGAAATTATTAATTTTGTTTACTTCTAGATATACTTTGTTTACTTCTATATATACATAAGTTATATTTGTATTGCTTATAGAATATTTGTATATCTTAAGGTTTATTTACACAGTATCCTAAAATAGTTTTTATTTTTAGTATTAAAAATGGTATCTGTTTAGACAGCCTGAGGTGAATTCTTATTCGATTTATTCATAAATATTATAATCTTATTTTCATAAATTTACATATTTTAATTTATTTTTTAAAATGTTCATCATTATTAATAGAGAGACTTTTTCAAAATATAATTTTTATTTACTTTTTTTGTTAATCACTCTAAAAGGTGGTATAGTTCAACTCAAAGGGCACAATCCTGACCAGGTAAACTCCAGTAGGTAAGATATAGGTTGTTATTTAATGTGCTATATATGTCTATATACCTTTATACACGTTTATAGACTAACATAGTTTACCTATGTGCTATAAAATATACTTACACCAATATGGTTTAGATAGGGAATATATTTGTTGTATTTAAAATAAAAAGCCAGAAATTCGGTGAAAAAATTTTCCAAAAATTAAAATTTCCCCGGCCCCGGAAAATTTATTAAAAAGGTTTTTTCAGTTTTTTTTATTTAATAAAAAAAAAAAGCGGGACACACTTTTGTTTTTTTTACAATTAATTTTTATAAAAGCCAAAATTAAAAGAATACCTTTTTGGGAAAAAATACAAAATGAAGAAAAAACTTTCCAATCCCCTTTCCTAATATTTTGGGTTTTCATTTTAAGCAATTTTTAGGGAAAACTTTTTTGTATATGCCCAAACCTTTTACTTTTAAAGGGAATTTGTTTTGGGGAAATTATAAGTCGTTTTAATTTTTTTTTTATACGTTATTTGAAGGTTTGGGATTTTATTTTTCCAAATTTTTAAATATTATTTTTTTATAAAAAAAAGAAAGGAGGAAAAAAACCTTAAAAAATATAAACGTAAAAAAAAATCACCAAAAATTTTTGTTAATTAAAATGTTTTTTTAAAAAAAATGAAGGGGTTTCTACATTTAAACCCCGAAAATATACCAAATTGCGGGTCCGCAGGGAAATTTGGGATAACTTTTTTTAAAAGGGTTTGTCCATTTAAATTTTTTCCCCTTTTTTTTTGTCAATGGTTTTTTTTATTTTTAAACAAAAAAAAAAAAAAGTCCCAAAAAGGGGGGGGGAAGGTTGGCGGGGGACCCCCACAATTAACAAAACACCAAACAAAAAAAAAAAACTTTTATTTTTTTAAATTTTAAAAATGAATTCACCCTTTTTATTATATTTAATATTTTTGGGAAATAGGGGCCCAGTGTTTTTTTTTGGGAAAAGCTTGGGAAACCCAAAAATTAAAAAAAAATTTTTTATTTTATAAATAAAAGCCAATTTCTTTTTTTTAGTTAAATTTATAAGCCCCCTTTACTTGTATCCAAGAAATATTCATGGTCTTAATATGATTTTTAAAACCTATACAATTCTAATAGATAGTAGAAACAAAACAAAAAAACGGAAATTTTTAAAAAATTTATAACGAAAGAAAAAATTTTTTCATATTTTAATTTTATAATTTTTAAAATTTTTTAAAAAATTTTTTTTATACATTCGTATGTTTTTTCCGTTTTTCAAAAAACAAAAAAAAACTTGCTCGTTTTCCATTTTTATTTTTTTTAAAAAATGAGCTGACTAAGAAATTTTTAAAAATAACTTTTGGTTGAGTCTTTTTTTTTTTTAAAAACATCTCTAACCCATAGAGTATTTATATTGAAATTTAAACCAGGGTTGGTTGGGGCCTTTGGGGTTTAGGTTTTTTATGTTTGAATATAATACCCGGGAAAAATTTTTTTTCCCTTTTTTTTAAAAAAAATTTGAAATTTTTTATGTAATGTATTCTTTATAAATTTATCAAATTTTTTTTATTTTTGATTTTAAGAATTTTTATGCCTAGTACTTTTTAATACTTTTTTTTTAAATATAACATTTTTAAATTTTAAAAAATAATTCTTGAAAGTATCCCTTTTAAAGAAAATTTTTGGGGAAAAATAAAAAAAAGAAATAAAACAATACTTAGATAGCCGGTTTTGGGGAAATTATTTGAAGATACACCATTAAAAACATGAACCTATCATAATAACATGGGTTGTAGTGCCATGTTTTATTTTAGTGTTTTTACAAACCCCTAAAAACACCCCTGACTTTAAAAATTTTTTCAGTAGAACCAAAAATAAAAAATGGCGCATTTCCATTTATGATCATTTTTTTTTCATTTTAATAAACAATTTAGGGAAAGGTTCCCTTTTTTTTGCCCCAACATTCCTTTTAAATTTCTTTTTTACTTGTTTTGTTTTAGTGCAAAAGTTTTGATTCAAAGAACATTTTCTTTTTTTTTTGTTCCAGCTGGTTTCCTTTTGGGTTTTTTTTTACTGGGATTAATTAAATTCAAATTTAGAAATGTACCTTAGTTAAGATTACACAACATATTTTTCAGGTCATTTTTAAATCTTTAAATGGATTTACAAAAATGATTTGGCATTTTCTTTATCCTAGGAAAACCCTTAGCCTTTAAATTTCATTCTCTGGGTTGAACAGGTATTGCCTTTATAAAAGTAACATTTTTTTTTTTAAAGAAAAATTTTTATGGTTTAGTTCAAATACTACACTATTTTTTATTTATCTATAATATATAAAAGAGTTGGGTTTATAAAAATATTATGCTGATCAGTATAACCTAGGGATATGAAGGAGTTGAACCTTATATTTATGATCTGCAATCAAAATGCATAGCCCTATGCAACACACCCCTTTTTTCTATAGTACGGGACTTTTTTAAAAAGTCTAATTCTTTAGAATACAACATTATACCGCAGTTAATGTAGTTCTAATACATCTTTTGTGAAAAAGATAAAACTACAAAACCTGTTTTCTAATTAAAAAAAAAAAGGTAATAAAGTGTACAAATTATACATTACCTACCAAATATACTATAACACCATTTCTTGTTAATGTAATTCTAGTGCATCTTTAATATATGAACAAGATAATACCACAAATACTTGTGATTGTATAAAGGCAATACCTAGTTCTAATCCAGAGAATGCAATTATAAAGGCTAATGGTAATAATCCTAGGATAAAGAAAATGATACCAGAACTCATAATATTGTATGTAAATCCACTTAAGATATTTAAAAGCATATGACCTGATAATATGTTGGCTGCTAATCTTAATCCTAAAGATACATTTCTAGCTAAGTATGAGATGAATTCAATTAATACCAGTAAAGGTAATAATCCTAAAGGACAACCAGCTGGAACAAATAAAGAAAAGAATTTTAATCCGTGCTCTTTGAATCCTAAAACTGTTGCACCTAATACAACAGTAAAACTAAGTGAAAATGTTAAGATAAAATGAGATGTTGAGGCAAAACTATAAGGAACCATTCCTATTAGATTGTTTATTAAAATGAAAATAAATAATGTATACATAAATGGAAAGTAAGCTTGACCATTTTTATTATTAATTTGGTTTACAACAATACTGTGTATAGTTGCGTATAATGTTTCTTGACTTAAAGATCATTTGTTGGGTGTAATTTTGGAGTGGTTTGTAGCTAAAACACTAAAATAGAAAGCTATGAAAGCAGCTATTGTCATGTACAACCCTATGTTAGTTATAGATAGGTTCATGTTTGCTAATAATGGTGTATCTATACTAAATAAGTTCCTAATTTCAAACTGGTCTAGTGGGCTAAGTATTGTATTGTATTTCATATTGTTTTATTCTGATTTCCCTACAAGTATAAATTTCATTAAATTGTTGTGATACGGTTTCTAAAGATATTATTCTTTAAAATTAAAAATGTTACTATTTAACAAAAAAGTATTAAATACGTACTAGGCATAAAGTTAATTCTTATAATCTATAATCTAAATATAAAGGTGATAGAATTATGAAGTAATACATTACATATAAAATATACTACTATATGTTTTTATATAGAATGATTTAAAATCCTATTCCAGGTCATTATGATTCAAACATAACAAATCCTCAACTCAAATGAGGCGCCTAACCAACCTGGCTCTAACCCGTATACAATATACAATATACTCTATGAGGTAACTAAGAGATGTTTTAATAAAAAAATAAAGTTGTACTCAACCTTTAATGTGTATTATAATGAATTGCTATATCGTATCAGCTCAGCTGTATTTGTTACAAAATAATAAATATGGAAAACTGAGAACAAGTTATTAATTATTATATAATGTTGTTATAAAGAGAAATAACTTGAAAGAAAAGTACTTTATATCGAATAGATATAAAAATCAATCTTTTACCAAATATGTCTAAATTCATAACACAATTAAACTATGAAAAAAAGAATTTTTTTGTGCTATATCGTATACTTTAAAAGGATTGTCTGTACAACATGCTACTGTTTTACGTTACTAATTTGTTATGTTTGCTATACTATCTATTAGAATTAGTAGCCTAAGGTTTTTTGAAAATATCTTTATATTAAGACAACATAAGATATATTACTTGGATACAAGTAAGCCGGGTCATGTACGTAATATTTAACTAAAATAAAGATTAATTAAGGCTTTTTATTTCATAGTTATAATAAAAAACTGAAAGTTTTTATTATCTTAATTTCTGTGGATTACCCAAGCTTTTACCTCACTTTTAAAAAGCTATATTTAAATCACTGGACTTCCCTACTATTCTCCTAAAAATATTAAATATAATAAAATTAGGATGAATTACATTTGTATCACAAGTTTAAAAACAATATAAAAGTTTTTTATGCTTTTGTTTAGAACTAGTACATTCTAAGTTTATAGTTATATATCCGTGGGGATCCGACGAACATCAATCCTCCTCCCCGTTCCCCCGCTATATAGCGGGGGAGCTTTCGGTTATTTTTTTTCTTTTGCTTAACAATAGCAATAAACCATTGAGCAAAAGAAAAAAGAATTAAGGAAAATGAGTTTAGAATGCGGACAAATTCCATTATATACATGGAACGATTAGTATCCAATTCCATAGCGGGAGCCTGTACATCAATTCTGGTGATGTATTGTAACAAGGCATTAATATAATAGTAGATAATCCACGTTCATCTCCTTTTCTTTAATCAAAATAACATAATTTAATTAACAAAGTATTATGTAAGGTGATTTTTAATTGTTTACGTTGTATATAGGGTTTATAAGGGGGTTTCCTTCCTCCTTACTTTTGTTTTATATAAAATATAATGATATATGTATAAAAAGTTAGGAAAACCACAAGAGTCCAATAATGCTCCAAACCTTCACAAATAACGTACATAACAAATAAAAATTCAAGAAACAAGACTTATAATTACCCAAATCAAGTTCCCTTAATAAAAGTAAGGATTCTAGGTATAGGGCATATACAAAAATGGTATTCGTCCCTCCGTATAAAAATAACCCAGCATGTCAAAATGACAAAGCCAAGATGATATAGGAAAGGGTAGCTTGCAGCGAAAAGGATTTCTTTATGAGTCCCCTAATTGCTCTTACATTTGTGTAATGCTCTTTTCCATAAACTGGTATTCATTATACTATAATGTAACATGGTTACATTTCATAAAAAGTTAATTGTAAAAAAAAGACAATTAAAAAAGTGTGTCCAGCTTTTTTTTTATTTATATAAATAAAAAAAAAAGCAGGTGAAACGAAGATAACACAAATTATATAAAGTAATTTACGCGAGCCAGGAGAGAAATTTGAATTCCCACTATTAATGCATGAAATTAATGTTCTACCGATTGAACTATCCTGGCTTATTATTGTATAACATACAACAAATATATTCCCTATCTAAACCATATTGGTGTAAGTATATTTTATAGCACATAGGTAAACTATGTTAGTCTATAAACGTGTATAAAGGTATATAGACATATATAGCACATTAAATAACAACCCTATATCTAACACTATACTGGGAGGATACCCTGAATCGAACAGGGAACTTACTGTGCCACATACAGTTGTTCTGCCAATTGAACTATATCCACCTTTTTATGTAGGGGTGATTCGAACACCCATAAGTAAATACCAAAAATTTATGACTTACCATTAGTCTACTACATATTAATAATGATGAACATATTAAAAAATAAATTAAAATATGTAAATTTTATAGAATAATACGTTATTATAATATTTATGGGTAATAAGACTCGAACTTATATGAATTAATTTCACCCCGTCCTAAGCGGGACCTGTCTACCAATTTCAGCATACCCATTTTTAATACTAAAAATAAAAACTATTTTAGGATACTGTGTAAATAAACCTTAAGATATACAAATATTCTATAAGCAATACAAATATAACTTATGTATATATAGAAGTAAACAAAGTATATCTAGAAGTAAACAAAGTATAAATACAACTTCCCTCCCCCTGCCCCCCCCCGCAATATTGCGGGGGGGGGGGGGGGGGGGGGGG